>NC_041410.2:70964291-71264291 GCF_900747795.2 Erpetoichthys calabaricus | reverse complement strand
TTTCAAAATAGTTAAGCAGAGTAAAAGTCTTTAACATGCATCTAAAAAGGAACTTCTTATATACAAGTTTGGATACAGAACAAATTAAAAAATAAATAATTGCTATTAGCACATTGTTTCCTTGGTAACTATACAGGAAACAATAGGTTCAGAATATCTTAGTTACATACTGTGGTGGGCTGGTGCCCTGCCCGGGGTTTGTTTCCTGCCTTGCACCCTGTGTTGGCTGGGATTGGCTCCAGCAGACCCCTGTGACCCTGTAGTTAGGATATAGCGGGTTGGTTAATGGATGGATATCTTAGTTACATAGGATGGGCACACCTTAAACGGTCATAAATTTACACAGAAATAATAAAACACAAGGATACATTTTATTTTTCTAATACAGTAACATAGTCATAGTGACCATTATGGAACACTGAGTAAGCACACATTTAAGCTGTTGTGAACATTTTGAAAAATTTCAAGTATGCAGAAAGTTAAATTAATATTTTGGTGACAGAGAAATTAGTTATTTTAAAGTGGGAAAACTGACCAACATTGAAGTTCAGAGATCCAAAGGCTTTAATAAAGGATTAATCAAAACTCATAGTCAAAGATTCTTTCCAAAGTCGATACCAATTTTCACTCTACTGATAGCAAAGCATTTTTGTATGGGACAGTCCTGGCTCTTTCCTTTGGTTTAACGAATAGTTTTAAAATGGCAGTATGATGATGTCACATTGCATTTCTGTTAGCTCACATGGTAACAACAGGAGTTGCTTTTATCAACAATATGATGGTGCCCAATGGAAAAATTGTGCCACCCAAGAACAAACAAAATGGCAATATGGTGAAAATACAAAAGTAATGATAAAAAGCATTTAACTAGATTATTGAAAAAGTATAGTTTGATCAACAGTTCTTTTGATTGTTTTTTTAGAATTGGCAGAATTTATTTTGAAATTCACTTTTATCGATATTTAAAAAAAAAACTTGTTTAACTCGAACCTGTACTATTACTTTAATTTCATTAGACTTTCCATTAACGTTTTGTTATTTTGTGCTTCTCTTATTTTTATATCTGTAGAGCTATTACCCTTTCCACCACTGTGGTGTTTTATTGCTCATTCAGGAGCTAGTTTGAGTTGACAGGCACTTATGCTTACTGATTCATGTAAGAAAGTGAAACAAGCACTGCCATTCTGGCTAATAAAAAAAAAATACTGACAGGACTTTAAGGCCACATGTTGTTTTTGCTATGCTTTGTTTTCCTATTAATATCACGGCTAAAACTTAGCACATTTGCATATACATTTTTTTCTTTTTCCATTTTTTCATTATGAGTGCTAGGTACAATGTGACATCTGTGCTGACAACTGCATTCAGACAGCAAGACCTATAATTAATCACATTTCTTAACCATGGTGTCCATACAGAGATTTATTTTTTTCTAATTGAATTGAATTTGTAATTCTAAAACATAAGTTTATGTCATTGTTTCGTCAGATTCTCAATTATAGAGACCCTTTCAACACTAAGCACTTCCAATCTGGTGCTTTGTTGTGTACATGCCTGTAAAAAGACTAATCACATTAATGACATTGCATTAGATATTATTGAAAAATTGTATCAAAGAAAGCATAAAAACAATCTCTGAGTGGAAAGTTCTTAAAATAATTAGATTTGTGGCAAAATTATAAACATACAATGATGAACTGTTATTTTAATAAATTTGAGATTTACATCAGTGGGCAAGGCTTAATGTACAGTATATTCTCACACCTTCACAGTCTGACCAATTTTCCTCATAGGCAAGAGCTGGGAAAACTTTAAAGGAAAAGACACAACAACCGCGATGCCTTATAGCATGTTTTCTTTTTTCTTGTCTGAGAAGGAGAGGAAGGTTCTAGAACAGGACATATTTAAGGAGGGAACCAGAAGTCTGCACAGTCCAGGGAGGTTAAATACAAAATTTGGAGTCTACCCTATCTGGTTATGTAACTAAGGACCACTTTAAAAGGAGGATAGAAAGCCATTCACTTCCAGCAGTAAAGAGGACAACTCCACCTAGGTATGACCAAAGCTGTTACCATAAGCTTGGACAAAAGTAACTTACTCTGAAAGCTAGGGAAGAAGCAACAGTAATGCCTGCTCAAAGATGGAGAGGCTCAGAATAAAATATTTAAAAAGTTCAGCACTGGAAGACGTTTTGCTTTGTAATAAAACCATGTCCTTGTTTTGGGATAGAACCTTTGCTATGATCATTTACGTTCTGGTTGGTTGAGTGCCCCCACATTGGTCACACCACATCATCGGAGAGATTCACGGAAGCTACATTGTATGTCAGGAACACTGAAAAACTACATGTTCCAGATAGTTCCTTGGCTTTGATAGTTTCATATCCAGATGTACAAGCTGCTGCTAGCTAAAAAGGTATAGTAAGTAAAAACACACTAAAAGAACATACTGTGACATTGCTGACAGTTAATTGTTAACTCATCATGAATAAAAAAAATGTACATACACATTACAGTACAATAAAACGAATCAAGTGCTAATGGACTGTAAATGCATGAACTATTGTCCATGTCACACTAGAAATATAATTAAATATTTAAACTTGGATGACACACTGACAGACACACATTATTTCAGTCAGTATCACAGATGTATATTTCTAGCCCAGAGAAAATGTTTATGTTGACAGTGTACTTTAAGTGTTCTTTGTAACAAAGAATATTTATTTGATGTTCAATCCTAAACACATGAGGTAAACATTAAATGACAGTATTAGTTTTAAAATTGTACATACTTTTCTAAATTATTTTTTGTCATTGGTCACTATTAGACAGTTGCATAGAAACATACAAGCCTCAACCTGTTAACAAAATCCACTGAAGATGGAACCACTAAAGTCCAAAAATGGAGAGAACAGAACAAAATGATGAAGAAGGAAACAAAGTAGAGCATATGGTGTCTGGTGCTTTTTTAATGTTTGGGTTCAGGTTAATGGATGCAGAACAAATCAGTTCTAGGAATGGTATCAGGAGAATCATCTTTGTAACCTAACTATCTATGTGGAGTTAATGTCTAGATATATAAAATAAAACTCAATATATTCCTATATCTTAACTATAAATGAGGATATTCTTTAATAATAATATATAACAAAAAAGTTTCCAAGTGTAATTTAATATTTGTAATTGTTTTCATTACTGATGAAACTGTCAATGATATTGACACTAAAACCAGGCTGCATTCTGGGGTACCACCCTGTAATTCTGTAAATAAAACAGACAGAATACCATAAAGGGTTGGATACCCTGTTGTATACTGAAACTGAAAGGTTGAAAAAAGTAGGAATAGTAGAATATCACATAGGTCATACGCTCTTGGCAAAAGGCTTCTTAATCACAGAGTTCTGCTCTCTAGATGAGTGTGGTCCAAAAGGCCATAGTTGTTTAAATAATTACTAGGCGTGGAAGGGGTGGGTCCTTTGGAAGCGTACCAGAAGGTACTGTGAGGAAGAGAGGAGACATGGTTAGCAATCACTTTCACCCCCACCCTGCGTTCGGAGTTCTTCCCTCAGTTGGGCTGTTTAGACACTCCCTAAGTATTCACATGCAACATTACTGTATATATAGCCATGACTGGAATGTTTCTGCTACCAAAGTTAGTACTAAGATAAAGGGAACACAGGGTGCATGACATGTCTGTTTGATCTTTTCTTAATCCAGAAGTTATCTACCTGAAACAAGAACTATAACACCAACCTGATTCCATCCATTTGTTCTTCTTCAAAAGAGATTATTTCAACATCAGATCGGTCTGTTGTCCAGGGAGAGAGAAGGAGGTGACTCACACTCAAGGGGAATCAGAGTATACAAATCTGAAATTACTACTGGTGGTGCTCTAAAAGATTACATGGAATAAATTAGCAAGTAGTGTGGCAGCTTTAGGGATATTCAAGATTTGGAGTCATTTGGAGAAATCAGGTGGGTGGGCCTGATGAGCTCTATTAGGCCTGTTCGCATCAAAATTGTTGCAATGGTCTAAATATTACTAGAAGAGACATTAAGCTAGATTTTTCTCAGTCCTGATACACCAATCCTTTTATTTGTTTATTTTTACTTCACTGAGTTAGACCCACAACACAAATACAAACATAGGGAGAATGTGCAAACTCCACACAGCCTGTGAAAGGAAGCAGGATTTCAAGCCAGTCTTTTGAATCTGCAAAGCAGCTGCAAGAGCCGCTGTTTTCGATACACCATGATAATAAACATTAATTGAATTTAATTGAATGGATCATTAATAATTACAAAATTTGCATAACAATCCCATATTTGACTAGCTTTGAATATTTCTTTTCATCCATTTATATTTTAGTTCCTTTACTGATTTCAGAATAGTGGTTCAGTCAATATATTGAAAGCTAGAGAATTAGATTCATTGTTATATTTAATGCATTATCCCACAGTACTTTATACCATCTGCATCCAAGTGTAAAGCAGTTGGGATGAGGATCAGCCACAGTCATGCATACATTGCACTAGTCAGTTGTGGTGAAGAGGGAGCTGAGCCAAAAAGTGAACCTCTCGATTTACCAGTCAATCTCCATTCCCACCCTCACCTATGGTCATGAGCTGTGGGTAGTGACTGAAAGAACTAAAGTGTGGATGTACAGATGGTAGACATTAGTTTCCTTTGCAGGGTATCTGGGTTCAATCTTACGGACAGGATGAGAAGCGTAGACATTCAGGAGGAACTCAAAGTGAAGCCACTGCTCATCTGCATTGAAAGGAGCTGACAGAGACAGTATGGGCATCTGATGAGGATGCGTCCTGGATGCCTACCTGGAGAGGTGTGTCAGGCGTGTTCAACAGGCAAGAGAACTTGAGGCAGACCCTTAACACACTGGAGAGATTATATTTCTTAGCTGGCCTAGGAATGTCTCACTATCCCCCTGGAGGATTTGAAGGAGGTAGTCGGGAAAAGAGATGGCCGGGCATTATTGCTTAGACTGCTACCCCTGCAACCCAGACCCAAATAAGTGAAAGAAAATGTATGAATGGATAGATAAAACGTATAATAACTTAGAAAAAGCTGCATGAAATTTATAAACCTAGAATTACACATTAGTAGTTGAACTCTACACAACACTAAATGAATACCTCATTTTTACTATAGCTGTTCACTTTGATTCTGTATAAAGCTGTAAGTGTGGTAGCACTTCTGCCTTGCAGTAAGGAGACCAGGGTTCAAGTCCTGGGTCCTCCATGCAAGGAGTTTGCATTGTCTACTTGTGTCTGCCCAGATTTTTTCTGATTTCCTCACACAGTCCAAAGACATACAGGTTAGGAGGATTAGGGATGTTAAATTGGCCAGTGTTTGTGTGGGCATGTGTGTGTGTTCAACCTGCGAAGGACCAGCACCCTGTTCAGGTTGTTCCTGCCTTGTATCCTATACCAGCTGGGATGGGTTCCAGCTCCCTGTGATCCTTCCCAGGGTGAAAATGGAATAGATGGATGAAAAAAGTTAATTAAACATAAACGTGAGCATCTATTAATTCTTGGTGTTTTTGTCTTAAATCTCAGTAAAATGCAACCTTAAAACTATTAATCTGTAATACTAGACAAACAAAAATGATAATTCTACAACTGTAACAAAAATCCAGACTGATCAAATTTAACTGCAATATTTTGTTGTCCATAAATTTAACAGCTTTAAAGACTACCTGACTGAAGAGAAATCTTTGAGGAAATTATAAAAGTTAACGGTTTTTAATAACATTTGCATGTGCAATGCTAATTGAATATTTCAAAGTCTATTATTTCACAAAGTGCACGGTTATATTCATTTTAGAAAGCTGTTATGTGCAGTCAAGAAGTTGTTTCTTGACGAGGATCTTTCATGTTTTTGTGCCCTGCTAATACTTAGGTTGCATAGTTAGTTTCAACACAGTGAGGACTCTATTTTGATGTGATTATTACAATAGTCGTCCTATAAGAATACTCTAATTATAAAAATCTGGGGGGCAGAGTCACTTTGCAGTAATGCAAACAGCAGTCAACAGCAGATGGTCGCAAGGTTTGCCTTTGCTAATTTTTTTGAGGTCTCTTGACAAGCTGCAGGAGGATGAGAAATGTCACAGTTGAAGACAGAGTGAGGTGCATCTATCAGAGGATCCTGGGAGCACTTCACTCAACAACATCCCGGTCCCCATGGGGCAAGAGAGCCACAATCAGGCTCTGTGATGTACTGATGAGGTGGTTAGCAACGTCAGGATTAATTACTGTCAATATAATGTCACCTGGTAAATGACAGGAAGCCTTGTTTTTCTCTTCAAATAAGGATTTCAGAATGAAAGGAATCTAAAAGTCAAAATCACAAATAAAATAAAACACCCAGCACAACTCATTTTTTTTAATCAGTCCCCAATTAGAAATCAGTTGCATTGCAACCTTAAAAATTTTATTAATTGAAAAATGAAATGCAAGGCAAGCTCTTCCAAAATTGAGCACTTTGAATGATAAACTGGATTTGAAGCTGGCTGTGTCTGTTACTTTTTATTTATTTTTTTCTATCCTATCATTTTGCTTGCTCTAAGCCAGCATTTTAAAGTTTCTCCACTTATCTTTTGTGTTTGCCTGCTTTTTCCATAAGTGCTGAGGGTTGCAGGAGCCTATCACAGCGTCATCAGTGCAAAGGACGTTCTTTTTGGGGCAGCAGACCAACACAGGACACCCTCGCACAGTCACCCACACTCTCTCACACAGAGCCAATTTGGAATCACCAGTTAACTACACACATCCTTAAGTTGTTAAAGCACACTAATTACTGACCACTTTCCCAATCACTTCTAATGCCAGGTTGATCCACGTAGTTTTATAGCAGCACTTTGCATTCTCTTTCAGCCAGTGTTTAATTTGCAAACTCTCCAGGAAGTTTCCATTTGTCTTCTGTTTAAGACAAAAAGATGGAATGCACAGTCTATCATCACATAGTAGCATCAAAATGGAGGATAGAATGGAATAGAGTAGGAACAAATTCATTCAAAAGCGATCTACTGAAGGTTGCTGTTCGGACACTTCTGAATATAGCAATGAGCAAAAAAATGACAGAACAACACAAGCTGATGTCCCTCATGTAAAATTAAGATTACGAAAGGTGTGATTCATATAATAGTCAACGCTCTCTCAGCTGCAAAATTATTTTTGTCATTGCTTTACTGGAATTAATCATCTGAAGCACAGACGTGTGGGTATTCAAAGCTATAAATTCCACCCTATTCATCGGCAACACAGTGTTTTCCAATTACTGTTCGCAAACACGGCATTTTAATATATTATCATCTCACTTACCGATGAAATATTCTGTCAGTCTCTATTCAGAAAATTAGATAAATGCACATTTGTTGTGCAAAGACATGGTGTACTTCATAATTGCTCATGAGAGAATGATTTACTCTTGACCTTAACAGAAGGTTTTGCATTTGGAGTCAAAGTGATTGAGCTAAAAATGATACAGTACCTCTTTACAAAAATGCACACACGAGAAAGGCAAGGTTCGATTTGCAGCTGTATGGGGTGACGTCTCTGGCTTAAATGCTCTCCGAGGTGAAATGACACCGCAGCAGATGTGTTTCTCATAAAAGAGCGAGATGCCACCTTTGTGATGCTTTTCTAGCAATAACCCAATTCTTCATTCTGTGCTTCTCTTATCTTGTTGTGTTCACACACTTGCTTTCTTGTTATGATTTTTTTAAAGTAGAGTGTTTTTAGTATAACGAGGAGTGTGTCAGTTAGCCAGACACTTGAATCGACCTCTCACTTTCTGACAATTAGTTGCAGGCCATCCCTGGGTTCTGCTGTGGTCTCTACTGTGTGTTGTACTCTAGTCTCTTTGTTTCTTGATCTTCAGACCTGCAAAAATAAAAAATAACTATAATAGTAAGGGGTCAATACATGCTGCTGGGCTGGTTAGATTTTTTCTGAGGCAGGGAGGCATAAACCAGAAAACAGCATATTGGAAAACGTTCTGACAGGCCCTAACAGAAGTGTCATAAATGGAGTTAATGAAATCCACTTTGCATCCAAACCATTTTAGTATCTTGAGTCTCTGTCCTTCTCATTTCTGGAATTTTTCAGGTATTTTTCCTTCCTGTTTATAGATTTCATCATAATTTTATGTATGTCATTTTGTTTCTTGTTTTAGAAAGGTTGCCAGCATTTAGTATTAATCTTTTAATTTTTTAAGCATATAGCTGGTTACATGATGCAGAAGCCATGTGATACGTTATGTTATCTCATCCCACTTATATAAGACAGCAACATCTGGCATCCAAATACTGTAGTGGATCCGTTTATTTAACAATGATGCTTAATGTCAGGTAAGGGGAAAATAAAAGAGTTTTAGTTTGAGGAATTTGTAAGTTTAGTTTCCCTTTGGTTTTGTGTTTTAGCTATGGTTGTTTTTTTTCACATTATTACTCTCATTTTTACCTAGATAACTTGTAGAGTTTCTATACTCTTGTTTTTACCTAGATAACACTTCTATCTGCAATTTATTTATTCCTTCTGTCTCCTGATCATTTTCTAAATTCCGCTAAGCTTCAGTGTTTTATCAGGTGATGATAGCAGCCTTTCCCTAAGAGGACAGACATGAGTACCTGCCAAATTTAAATTAGCTCCTAGAGAGCAATGGTACTACATGTGTTTATGCATTTTACTTTTGATTTTGTTGCTTCTTTATATATCTTATTTTTACATATTTTCTATTTATAATTATGTACTGTAACTTTAAATTTGCTTATGTGCTGTATTTTTTGTGGGTGGAGCCCCCCATGAGGCAGAGCCAACTTGACGTCACCGTGTCTGAGCCCTCCCTCTAGCTATTTAGGTCGAAGTCAGAGGAGAGCTCAGACATGGTGCATTGAAGTCTGTCAAAGTCATAGTGAGTTCTGTGTTTCCTATTTGAATGTCTGCTTTTTTGAGTTTTTTTTTTTTGCTTAGTTACAAGATTTGTGTATTAGGACTTATTTGCTTTTGGATTGTCTTCTGGCAACTCCCTGGTTCATATTTTCTGTTCTTCTGAGTTTTTCTTTATATTTTTGTAATTTGTGGAAATACACCCTTTTTTATAAAGATTCTTTGCTACCCTTAACTGCACAAGCCAAGGTTTTTATTCATCCTCCTCTTGTGAGGCTTTTGATATATTGTTGGGATATTTTAAGTATATTTTCGAAGCTTAAATCTCTTTTTGGCCTGCAAGACCAAAGCTGGGGTGAGGCTCACTGAGTTAAGTTTTTTTTCTAGGCAGACAAGCCTTTTGCCCTCAAACCCCATTATCATTGTGGTTCTGACTCCAATTCAAGACACCAGCTTGTTTTCGACATATAGCCATCAGCACCTGTGATGAATGGTCAACACATAGATCTTATCCATTAGTAGAATGTATGCAAGACCATAATTTGGAGGTTCTTAAATTTAAAAAAAAATCAGGTTGCTAGAGGTAAATGATGCACATCTCAGCTGTGAGTTTGTTAAGTATTGTCCCACTCTTCTTACTCTAAGATAAAGGAAAATATATAGGAAGAGATTTTCTTTTCAGTGATCAATTCACTTCTATCTAATTCAGACCTCATTGTTAACAAAAGTTAACTTTTCTTTAACTGCTTTCAAATGCTACTTTGATAAACTTGCAAACAAAACAAGTAAATATGAATCTTACATTGTGTTCATTTTTTTTATTAGTTGGTTCACTAACAAAGTAGTCTCAAACTGCAGCCCACCTCACTTGAACATTTCAGCTCCAGGATGTTTGTTACTCGTACTAGTACACAGTAAAGAATCATTTTCATTTTTTGTTCCTCTGCATGTTTATGTTTAGCAGATGTTTAACACTGCATTTTATGTAAAAGTTTGTAATCCTCTTGTGTGTTTATTAAATAAGCGTATTAAGACATTTTACAGTGCTTCATGAGTGCTTCTAATTGTGTGATCTTAATCTCTTGCATATTATGACCAGGAAATTCAAATAGTAAGGAGTTCGGAGGTGTAGTGAGCTCTAAATCAAGTAGTCATACATTTAAAATATGAGGCGAGCTGCACAGAAAATAAGTGTTATTGGTATGAAGACAGCAGTTCAGTTTTCTGACACTCTTCTTATATGAGGCAACCCTCGTTATCCAGCGTTTATGTGTATGAGTTTCCTCTATAGCAACTCAGAGCTTTCAATACCCATCGTCTTTTTCCGGCCCCAGCTATGCTACTGCTGTGACTTTGCTTCAGACAGAAAAATGTAAATATTGTGGTTGCAAACAATTTAAAGTCACACTCGATCCTGACTCTACATTAAGAACACTCAGAAGCTGCTCAGCATTTTGCACGTTGCCACTCTGTACACCTAAAACAGAGAACCTCAGCTCTAACCCATTTAAAAAAATGGGCAATACAATGGGAACCTGAGGAGCAGCCACTGCTGCTCCCATTTAATATCATAATTGAAGATGGTCTCAGCATCTAGTGAGGATGCTACTTGGGTGCCTCCCACAGAAAGACTACCCACGGGCATAATTAGGACACATTGGGAGAATCTGTCTCTCTGCCTGAGAGTTCTCCAAGATGAGCTGGACATGCAAAATACTGAACCCATTTAAGATTGTTTAGCCATTTATCTCTGGGACTTTAACATGGAAGAAAATGAGGTAAGACAATTGTTTCTTCCATTTTTCATGTGTACTAAATTACACAAAAATAGAAAAATCCATGTCATCAAAGTGATGAAACAGTGGTTTAAGGCATCTATAAGAATGTACAGTGCAGTATGTCCATTTACAAATAATAGCTACATTTCATCCATCAGTTGTCATTAAAGATGTTAGTTTATTGTTGATTGTATTAATAACTATAACATATAGGGTATATATAAATAATTGTACAATAGCTCTTTATTTATGATGACATACATTAGAGCAATGCAGTTAGAAAGGTTTTTATTTATTAAGACATATGCAAGGTTTGCTTAATTTGTTGCTACATTTCTGTGTTTTGGACAACTTTAGTACAGTGACATTTAAGAAGGCCTTAGTGCACAGCCTTCACATTCAATTTTATGAATATAAACAAATGCAAAAATTTAAATTGATAGTGAGTGCTGACATTTCAGGTACAGCATGAGAAATACAATTGCACTGTTACATTTTTACATTTGGTGGATTTGCCTCATGGGTTTATTCTCCTTCATGGAGTGGATACATATGATTAATGTACTGTTTATTTCAATACTGAATTCCTCCTACTGATTGGAAGTTTGGTTATCACTGCTGCCTGCCAGCTACAGTAGCCTGGGTTCAAATTATGCCCACTCACAGTCTGTGTAAAGTTTACACGTGTCTGTGGGATTTATTCCTCCATATCTTTTGGTTTTCCTCCCACATCCCAAAGATGTGAGTGTTAGGTTGATTGATGGATCTAAATTAGCACTTTAGCTGTATATAACTGTGCCAGCAGAGGGTTGGCACCCTATTAAAAGCTGGTTCATGCCTTTTGTCTGATGGGACTGGGATGGGCAATGGGATGGGCTCTACTTAATCCAGTTTTAAATGTGGGTTGTGCGACTTCAATTAAAAGATTGATACAGTAAATTGTTTATGAACTTAATTACAGCAAATAAATAATTCACAGGACCAATGTAATGAACCTTCTAGCATTAAGGAGAAGTGGTTATTCTGACACCATGCCACATCCTCTGACAAGGTGGTATCAGCAAAACTATTCACTGAACATGCTATGTAATTATGTGAAGGTACTGGTAATCATTCAGACTGCTGTTTAATACTGAACATTCAAAAATATCAGATTATTCACTCTATCTATCTATTGTAACCAGTAGGGGATGCCACCAAACCCCAGACCCAATATCCCCCACACAGTCACGGGTTCAAATAATGGATTTTTAATTCACCAAGCACTGTATATAATAAAGCACAGCTAATAATCACACACATCAATGAATCTCTTTCCTCTCCTTCCGCCTCTGGTTGAGTGTTGCCCAAAGCCAGAACAGCTTCCAAGGACCTGGCATGATTTATGGAGAGCACTTGTTTGGGAACCAGGGTAGTCCTCATCTGACAGTGTCCCCAGGTGAACCCGACAGGGCTGGACTTCCAGACTCCACTCCTCATGAACTCTGTGGGTGTCAAAGCTGAGATAACTCCTGTGGACTACTGCCACCTAATGTACAGGGAATGGAACTACTCCTGGCCTCCAGCTTCTGCTTGCCCATTCCCTGGCACCTTCCATCATGGTAGGAGTCCATGCTGTCAAGGATGCCTCTTCTGTCCCCCATGGAACTCCATCTATCTATCTATCTATCTATCTATCTATCTATCTATCTATCTATCTATCTATCTATCTATCTATCTATCTATCTATCTATCTATCTATCTATCTATCTACAATACAGGTAACGTACCTCAAGTGAATAACTTTGAAATCAATAAGTAAAATTAGCACTTTCGGTGAAAAGTTTGAATATAACTTTGAGGTAAAGATTAGTTTATTAGCTTAACTTAAAAAGAATGGGAAGTCTAATTTTTGTACTGTATGTACAGTATGGCAGGACTTGAGTTCAAATTCTGGAAAGAAATTATATTTGCAAAAAAGGAAAACAAAAAACAGCATGGTACTGTTTCCTGGATTACAAGTAGGGCATAAGTAGTTGATGCCAATAGTGAAATGTGCTCCTGTGTGGAAATCCACCATATACTGAAGACAGTTCCTGGTAAATGTTTATACTGCTTACTAGATAGATAGAGATAGATAGATAGATACTTTATTAATCCCAGGGGGAAATTCACATATGGTACAACTATGGTACAACATCAAAATGATTGGGTTTTATTAAAATAATAGCTTTAAAATGTTTCACAAAATCTATAAAGTAGGTAAATTAAAATTAGTATACAGTAATTCAGCTGAGCACAACACTCTGGAACATTCAATGATATTGAAAATACTAATTCCTGATCCCCACATCTTTTCTATGTGTATGTTTCATTGCTGATTTCCTTCTTGATCTGTGGATGTCTGAAAGTGTTTTCACGCTCTTTTCTAATTTATTTGGTGTTTAACTTAGCTATGTTCTCTTTTATGGAACCTATAACATTGTACATTAATGGTGCCATAAACACTGTTACAGTATGTGTCATGTCACAAGGACCATTTTGTGTCTAAGCAGAGGACAAGAAGGCAAAGTGGTGGCTTTGGGGCTAAAGATCTATGTTGGTCTGAAAGGTTGCCAGTTCAAATCCCATTACTGCTAAAAGGAATCCTACTCTGTTGGGTACTTGAACAAGGCCCTTAAACTGAAAATTGCTCCAGGGGTGCTGTACAGTACAATGGCTGATCACCACAAATCCCCTTGATTATCACAGTATATCAAAAAATTGTTCTAAATAGATAATGTCTTATAACCATGCCATTTTGTTTCTCATGAGTGCCACCATTTTGGACTTAGCTTGTGTAGGTCACAACCTGTGATGTCACTGAAAAGAGGGTATAAAGGTCAGGGGTCATGTACCTCCTGATTATCTGATATTGAACAGAAACCTAAAAACTAGTAGTTTATTTTTTTTTAATCAATTTGTGATTTAGCGATGATAAAAAAAAAAATATATTATTTTGCCCTTTGCTTGTTTTGTGACTGATGATTCATCTCCCAATCCCTAATTTAAAAAAAAAAATATTTCCCTTTTAAGGTATTACACAGGGATTTTGTTTAGTTTTGGTTTGCGGCAAAAAACATGTTCTGGTTTAAAGGTGGGGTCTTCATTGTCAGGCTTTAGTACAATGTTAGTTAAATGCTTTTGTCATGATAAAAGACACTTTATTTATTAGGATTTTCTGATTCTTATTTTTTTTAAAGTTTGGTGCTAAGATCTTTTACAATGGAAGGGTTATACAACCTCTGCCATGTAATTGCCAATTGAAAATCAAGCAACAAAATAAAAATGACTTCATTCTTCTTTTTATTTTTCCAGTATAGCTAGATCATGATAAGTAACCCTTAATATATACAATATATCTTGTTGCTCTTCTCTAGACAGATGTAGTTAGGCCTTTGTTAGAAAGTTATAACAGGAACTGTTCACACAAATGTGGTGTCCCTAGAGCATTTTAAAGCTTGAGTACATTACATTACATTTTATCATTCTCTTAATTAAACTATAATTACAAACTTGTTGATCATTAACATCTAATAATTTTTCAAAGGTGGTTTCTTGTACGGTAGATATCCTTCTTCAAGTATCCATCTATTCTATCAATATCTAACCATCTTAGTTCTCTTCAGGATTGTAGGGCATATATCCTGGCAGCATTTAACACAAGACAGGAACAAACCTTGGCCAGAGCACCCAGAGATGATCTTAATTTTGTAGTGGATTTATAATTTGCACTTAGTAGCTTTCCACACTGAATTGGTTTTCCAATTGTTTGTCCAGTCACAAAGATTATTCAAAATGAAAAAAGAGACAGTGACAGCGCTGTCTGTGCAGGTCACACCAATTTGATTTTCTCTACCTGTTCATCAGAATAAGAGATTACCTCTAGGAGGAAAACTCTGAAGAGGTGCGCCATAGCTGTAAATATGTATCTGGTGGATTATTCCTTGAAGACACTGTGATCTCTTTGTATGAAGCTAATTGCTCACCTCTGGAAGTTCTTTATATTATGAGATCTGTAAAACTATTTCTTTTTTCCTTTCTCTTTTTTCTGTGAGTTTCACATCAGGTTCTGAAATTAGTGTGGATTATGTTTTCTGGCAGTTAATTTCCCGCTTTGAAGTACTTAAACAGGAGGTCAAAGTGGGACTGCACATCAAAGCATTATGAATTAAACAGTCTCCCTCACCCCCCCACCCAACTCCGACTCTTTCTAGAGAACACAGAATGAAGTAAAGCCTGCAGTGATATGCCATTGTCAGTCTGCATGGTAAAGCCTTTTAACAGAAATAACTACACAACAGAGGAAATCAGTAGCATTCTATTATAAACCACTGAATGGGATCATCCAGCTTCTAAGCAAGGTCACTGTGGGAATAAGATACACATTGTTCATAATTCTAGCTTCTTTTTGTTTTAAAATACTTGCAAAATTTAAGATACAGCTGAAATCCCAAACCATATTCTATATAAATGATTCACATTTTGCATGCAGTCATTGGAAAATGTGTGGTAGGCGACTGAAGGTGTTTCACTGTTTTGCCGTCAGAAAAAGCAGTCGAAAGAATAAAGGAAAAAATCTAAAAAAACTTAACATGTTGAAGTAACTGCTCTCAGAGTAAAATCGACACAGTAGACACATTGGTTGTTGAAGTCACACAAAATGTCTATTTTTAAGACATGAGTTAGGTTATTTGCAGCCGCTTCTCAATGGAAGGGTTTGAAATTTTAAAACTGTCTAGTGTGGGTTGAATTCGAGATTTCTCAATGAAAACAGAACACTCAAAAACTTTTCTTGAAGAATAAGTGTGCCAGGTTTTAAGAAATTCTATCTGATGTGGACAGACAAATGGACAGATGGCCTTTGGATGAATAGACACACAGATAAGGCTATTGCAGTAGGTGCTTTTCACATTATATGTGAACACACATAAACAAGCAAGGTTACAGAGTTGGGGTGGTGGTGTAAAATGGGCTTTGGAGATCTAACAGTCAATTAGCTACTTGGCAATGAAATCAGAGTCTCCAACATCCTCATACTGGTATTAATACATGTTGTTACAATCAGTATTGACTTTCAGAATTCAGCACAGAGAAAAACATTAAATATGTTCTTAACTGAACTCCTATGTGATTTAGTGTGTTCTGTCCATTTCGTTGTAACTCACTTCCCTATAGACAAGCTTACCTGACTATTTCAAATCTTTTCTTTTACATCTGTGTTAATATGTAAACAGCAGTACAGACAAAAGAACTTGCTAATATCACTAATCACAGCACCAGGGAATGGCAACATGTTTCATGTTAATTAGCTTGTACAAGAAAACATTTTACTGTATTCTGTAGAGTAACTATAATGATCCTATCAACTATATAATAAAAGGCTACAGTCTGTATTCGTGTGTGTCTGGTCCCTCTGAGCAATCTATTTTGTCAGTCTGGCTTTGCTCTGATTGGTCAGCTTGGCTTTGGTGGAACGACTGACAGAGGAAGTGCCTGGCAAGAGAGGTTGGGGCACATGAGGAGAATTCAAGGGGGAGGAGACACGCTGAGAGTTGCCTTCAAAGATGAGAGACATTTATCAGAATATGAATGTCGATTTCACAGCGGATATTGGGGGCCCATCTACCATTGGTGGTAATCAAAAAACAGACAAGAAGCAAGCCAGGATCAGGTTTTATGGGAGTATGCTTGAGAGAGGGAGCACCAGGCAAGAGAGGGGTTCAGACACATACAGATACCAAAGAATTCTGATGATACACATAGGGAAAGATATATCAAATATTTTCAAATTTATTCACTTACCCCTGACAGGTAATGTGGCTAGTAAACCTAAAAAACATTTAAAAAAAGCATTGATTTGGGAAGCCATTTATTTCATCTCAACATTGTGGGATAGTGGCGAAAACCCCATCCTGCATATTTAACTAATAGAGGGCTTTTTGTGATAAGATACAAGAGAATAAGATATTTTGGCCCCCTGCTGAAGTAGGGATCTAGTCATTGTGTGTTTCCATGGTATAGGCTTCTTTACAAAAAAAAATCCTGTTCATATCTGAAATACTCCACCTTGCTAAGTAGCGGCCCACAGCTGAAAAAGACTCCTGAACGTTGCAGTTGTCTTATTGTTCCCTTTACTGTAGTGATCAACTGCAAGCCTGTAAGCACTAGGTAGTGACAGTTTACATCTGCACTGCCTGAAGTCAAGCACACTAATGTGATGTCCCCCCTATGTTCCTTTACCTCCCCCTGGGGAGCACCCAGTAAGTTCAGCAGCACTTAAAATGCCCACGGCAGTGTCTTACAAATTCAGAATGCTTTTTTTCCTGTTATTGTTATTATTATTATTATTATATTTTTATATTTACCGAAACCGTTTAATACTGCACACCACTTTGACCTCTGATGGATTTTTACCCACATCTCATGTATAGCTTTTACTAAATAAACATTTATTAGTTGCCCCTTGCAATCTTCACCCCTGGTCGGAGTCACTGTCTGCTGGCCTTTTCTGAGCTGCACTGCTGATATCTGAATGGCATTTTGATTCTTTTCTAAAGTAAGAGACTGGGGCATATAGAGGAAGGCTAGCAGGAGGCCTGGCTCTGCCGAGATAGTCTGGGCCAATATCTGATCAAGCCTGGAGCTGAGGGTCATTTCATTCCCAGTTTCAACATGCTATGATCTGTAAGCCAATTTCGAGATTTTCTTGATCTGATTTAAGCAGACGCAGCTTTGAAGACCCCCTTGGTGCATCAACCTTGGAAACTGAGCAGGGTCACACGGCACACAAGCTGAAAAGGCAAAAAATAGACAGAATAAAACTAGCTGCGAGCCATGCCGTTATACTGTGTCACAGGCAGCGCTGCGTGGTCGCTGTGGCTCATGTCAGCCTTATTACTGTAGGCACTTGACATCTATGTGGAGTGATTGCACTTAAGGTATCATCTTCACAAATAAATACTGATCCATCTTCAAAGGTCACTGTCAGCCATGGAGAAACACAAGAGCTTGCCAGAGCGGTTAAGAATGTAGGTATATACAGTATACAATATACATCCTCATCAAGCCTAAAGATCCTCTAGATCTATGCAAATATACTTAAATCAGATTCATTAGCTTATTATTTTCTTTGGGACAGATAAAGTATACTGCATGTGGTGTATCTGTCTTTCTACTTTGGTTACAATTTCCGAGCATGTCATGGTAAGCTTAGTCTGAACTCCAATTACTATGGCTATGTTCACTTATGAAGGTCTTACAGGAGATGACTGTGTTGGATCAGAAGGTCGATCTCAGCCCACAGATTAAATCCAATAAAGCTTAGTGGGTTGTGTCATCTGTATTTTAAAGTATGAAATAGTTGAATTGCGACAGTTTGGTGAACTCTGCATACCTCACCATGTTTTCCCAACTATGCTAAAGAGAGATAAACTTAATAAACTTTTAACAAAGATGGAGGGTCGTCTTCAACTTGCTCATGGATGCTGTCTTTGTGAAGTTTAAAACTGTAATATTCATTCACATGCAGACCTTCTTCTGTGATCAGCCAACCTCCCTCCTTTTCACAGACTCTTTGCTGTAGCTATGGTTGCTTCCACTTATTTCATTGGCTATCCAAGCTCTTCAGCTGTGATGCCTTTTTTTATTTGCTTTGTGGTACTAATTCTATATATAATAAATGTATGGCTCACTAATGTGGATAACATCCTTTTAAAATACTGCGACTGGTTGCCTAGCTAGGAAGGGGTTTGTTTGGTTGGAGTGGGCAATGGGCAAATGTGGGTGGAATGCACTATAACTCTTTAAAAAATAAGCTCAGTCTGGTAACTGAAGAATTCATTAAAGTGCATGTCTGTGTAAACTGCTACCAAGGCTTTCTTAAATGTACATACAGTGTATATTTGATAAATGTTTTAATGGTGCCCCTGACAGAATTACTCTATGGAGAGCAAAATGAAGGATCGCACATTGAGTGCTGATGAGAGACCAAGGTAGTGCTCCCAGAATTTCATTTGGCAGCAAAGAGGTCCCATTTGGAACCCTGTGCCATTTTAGAAAGGGCGGGTGATATGGGAACAACCATTAACCTTATAAAACTGTGCACAGGACTTGGACATTCATGAATACTCGGATTACCAAGGTGAGCCCTGGTTTTCAGCTTCAGAACCTTCAGGGGACATATCTAGCCTTATAAATGATCCCAGGGATTGCCCCAGAAAAAGACTGTGAGTGGGATTTAAAGGGCACTCACTGAGTCTGGAGGGAAAGAGAGGCAAAGATTTGACTAGTTGGGTAGTGCAGCTGAAGTGGCGAGAGCAGGGGAGAATTTGAAAAAGACAAAGAAAAAGACATTGCATTTATATAGTTCTTTTCAAGACACTCAAAGCACTTTATATAGGGAGAACCACCACCAATGTACAGCATCCACCTGGATGATGCGTTGGCAGCCATTTTACACCAGTGCACTCACCACTCATTAGTTATCAGATAGTGAAGAGGTGAGAGAGATAGTTAAGCCAATTAGAAATGGGAGATGATTAGGAGGCCAGAATAACCAGGCTGTGATGGACAATTTAGCCATGGCATCAGGAAACGCTCTACTGTTTAAGAAAGATGCCCACGGATCTCTTATTACCACAGAGAATCAGGGTCTCAGTTTTACGTTTCATTGAAAGGCACTATTTGTGCAGCATAGGGTCCTTGTCACTGTGCTGCGGCAATGAGATCCACACTCAGATCACCCCTTGCGGGCCTCACCAATACCTCTTCCAGCAGCAACCCAAGTTTTTTCCTTGAGTAAAAGTACTGGCCAAGCCTGACCATGCTTAGCTTCAGGTGGATTACTTGTATGGAAGTGCATGTGGTATGGCTGAAGTGAGTATGGAGAAGTGCATGATGGACTTTTACTGCTTATGAAACTGTATTTTTGGATAGGGCAAGCCGCACCATCTTATTGATACGAATCAGACCTAATCTAGAGGACAGTTAGGGGTTTCTAGATTTATTTGTTTGTTACTTTGTCTTTACCTTTAATTGTGTCTCTCTTTTGTGCTTTCATTAAATAAACCTCCACTTCTGATAAGAAGTTGGCTTTTATTTATGGTGGCACCCAGAGGTGTCTGTGCTGCAGTACTATACTGGTTAATGACCATTCAGTTGTATTAGACAGCAAGCAGTTGCTCCCTCTTCAACTGAAGTAATATTTCTGGGCATTTAAACAATACAAATACAACTCATCAGAATTAATCAGATCAAAAATCTTTACTTCATCATGGCGTTACATATGAACAGGAAAGAATGACACACAGACTTCAAATGGGCTTATGGTATTGAAAGCAACGGGGCCAACAAGTTTTCAAGATTAACAGACCCAACTAGAAAACCAGAGCAATGGCAGGGGCTGTATGATGACCGAGTGAGGTTTGAAATGAGCAGCTCTCTTCAGCATCGTTAATAGTTTCTATTTTACACAATTAAGCTGCTTTGCACATATGGTCGGCACCTTGCCAGATTTCAGCAGGGATTTCTTGCTATCAGCATGTTTTTAAGTAGCTCAACTCTAAATTTTTACAGGTGGGGACCCAACTGATGGGGAAATGAATAAAAAAAAACATTGTGCAGCAATTCCTCTGAGACTGATAGAAGAGGACAAAGGGATGGCTTGGTTTTTACCATCTTCGCAATTTTTAATGTCCTTAAAGCTGAAATTGTATTTGTTATTTTTCTTTCAAAATGTTAAAGACATTCAATAAAAAGAGGTTACAATTAGGTCCATAAATATTTGGACAGAGACAACTTTTTTCTAATTTTGGTTCTGTACATTACCACAATGAATTTTAAATGAAACAACTCAGATGCAGTTGAAGTGCAGACTTTCAGCTTTAATTCAGTGGGGTGAACAAAACGATTGCATAAAAATGTGAGGCAACTAAAGCATTTTTTTAACACAATCCCTTCATTTCAGGGGCTCAAAAGTAATTGGACAATTGACTCAAAGGCTATTTCATGGGCAGGTGTGGGCAAGTCCGTCGTTATGTCGTTATCAATTAAGCAGATAAAAGGCCTGGAGTTGATTTGAGGGCTCTCCATGCAGGTGAAAGAAGCCATCTTTAAGCTGTGAAAACAGAAAAAATCCATCCGAGAAATTGCTACAATTTTACGAGTGGCAAAATTTACAGTTCGGTACATCCTGAGAAAGAAAGCAAGCACTGGTGAACTCAGCAACGCAAAAAGACCTGGACGTCCACAGAAGACAACAGTGGTGGATGATCGCAGAATCATTTCCATGGTGAAGAGAAACCCCTTCACAACAGCCAACCAAGTGAACAACACTCTCCAGGGGGTAGGCGTATCGATATCCAAGTCTACCATAAAGAGAAGACTGCATGAAAGTAAACACAGAGGGTACACTGCAAGGTGCAAGCCACTCATAAGCCTGAAGAATAGAAAGGCTAGATCGGACTTTGCTAAAGAACATCTAAAAAAGACTGCACAGTTCTGGAAAAACATTCTTTGGACAGATGAAACCAAGATCAACCTCTACCAGAATGATGGCAAGAAAAAAGTATGGAGAAGGCGTGGAACAGCTCATTATCCAAAGCATACCACATCATCTGTAAAACACAGTGGAGGCAGTGTGATGGCTTGGGCGTGCATGGCTGCCAGTGGCACTGGGACACTAGTGTTTATTGATGATGTGACACAGGACAGAAGCAGCCAAATGAATTCTGAGGTGTTCAGAGACATACTGTCTGCTCAAATCCAGCTAAATGCAGTCATGCAGTCATGATACAGATGGACAATGACCCAAAACATACATCCAAAGCAACCCAGGAGTTTATTAAAGCAAAGAAGTGGAACATTCTTGAATGGCCAAGTCAGTCACCTGATCTTAACCCAATTGAGCATGCATTTCACTTGTTGAAGACTAAACTTCAGACAGAAAGGCCCACAAACAAACAGCAACTGAAAGCCGCTACAGTAGTAAAGGCCTGGCAGAGCTTTAAAAAGGAGGAAACCCAGCATCTGGTGATGTCCATGAGTTCAAGACTTCAGGCTGTCATTGCCAGCAAAGGGTTTTCAACCAAGTATTAGAAATGAACATTTTATTTCCAGTTATTTAATTTGTCCAATTACTTTTGAGCCCCTCAAATTTTTTTTTGAGTTGCCTCACATTTTTATGCAATCGTTTTGTTCACCCCACTGAATTAAAGCTGAAAGTCTGCACTTCAACTGCATCTGAGTTGTTTCTTTTAAAATTCATTGTGGTAATGTACAGAACCAAAATTAGAAAAAAAGTTGTCTCTGTCCAAATATTTATGGACCTAACTGTATATGGTTCAATTGGCTGCAGAGCCCTGGGTTGAAGTCCTGGCCAATTCACTATTTTTCACACTGATCTTTTCCTTGAGTTTGTATTAGCTTTGCCCAAGATCTCCTCTTTTCTTCCATATTACTGGGGTGCTGTTATTTGCTTGATTTGTGGGTGTTATTTGGGCCTTTTTGTATGAACATGGATATGCTAGTGACACTATCAGGACTTGAGGTAGAATAAGTGATTTTAGAAAATACAGGGATTATGTATCGATTATTACCAGTTTACCAATAGTTCAACATTTGTTAAAAATATGGTGCTAATATACAGTAGGAAACACTGCTCGCTGTCATGCACAATAATTATTTATTAATTTCTTTACTTATTTTGTATTTATTTAATCCTTTATTTTAGCCTATGAGGCATTTACTGTAATTCAATGATGTTACTTGGGACCTTTTGAGACCTTTACATATCTCCATACTGACAGGTTTGTATCCTTTGAACTGTTACGTTTAAATACAATCCTCATTCAGTGTAATGCTTTTTTGACTGTATATGCAAGATACAAACTTTGCTAAATGAAATCTAACCTCAACTTTTCAGGAAGCAATAGAAATCCTATAGTCCTGCATATCTCTTGTCCTGCAGGTAAAATGCAGTCCACCTTAAATTTGTGTCTTTTCAAGTTAAAATAACTGCTTAATTTACTGTCACTTTCTAACTACTGTTTATTTTTGTATGCGTTCATTTACAAGTGTATAATTTTGAATTTCCTTTGGTTTGTAGATTAAAATTAAATTACAGATGCTCAGTGCACCTTAACGATAGTTTCTGTTTGTATTTATTTAAAAAACAGAGCTGCTGAAGATTTTTTTCAATATTGTTTTCAACATAGTTTGTACTTTTATAATAGTGCCATATTAATGTTAGTGTAGTGTCCTTTTTTTGTAAAATGATTATTTTGTAAAACTTATTACAGTTCGGACTGAAGACAGTGTTTAAAATCTATTGTAAATTTCAACCCACAGTAACACAAAGTATATAGGAAAAAAACAAAAAATGGTAGAATTTATAAATATCATAGACCACAGAAAACAGCACAGCAGAAAGAGCCAAAGCATAAGTTTGATAAGCAGGAAAAATGAGAATTATCACCGCAATAATTTCCTCCATATGCTTCAAATGTGTAATTACACAAATATCTGTTTTGTGTAATCAACATAAAAGTAACGATTCCTTTATTACCATTGCTTGTAGCAGAAACAAACCTGGAATGCAGGCATCCATCCATCCATCTTCCAAACCTGCCTTTACCCTGAGCAGGATCGCAGGGAAGCTGGAGCACATCCCAGGAGTACAAACATCAGTCTCAATCTGCTCCGGATATTATTGAAAAGGTTAAATATTCTGCATTTGAACGACTAACTTGTTAACTTTCATCCAGTCCAAGCTGTTCAACAAAACAGTGTGACAACAAAATCCAACAACTAGAATATCACCAAATATGCACACTGTGACAAAATCGCTGGACTGAGAAGCATAATAACCAGCGCGCACTTCAGATCACATATAAGAGGAAGTAAAAAAAAATCAAAGAATTTTTTATTTTACAGGAATGGATTTACAAATTGGAGTTTTTAGTAGTATATAAAACCCCCATATTAGATGACGAATGTAGCTATATTTTATGGACTACTTTAATGGAAGCATCCTGTGGAACATCCAACCAACATTTGCACAAATGATCCACTCGAGATGTGGAATAGTCTACAGCTAATACCCCAAAACTTTCATGCATACTGTCTTTGGGAACAAGATCAAGAAACATGGCATGTCAGTAAAGTTGTAAAATATACGCAGGAAACAGCAAAAGAGATTGTTGTGCATTGGCCTGTTTTAAAATGGAATGAGAAGGCAGGCTTCAGAAGATTCTATGATTGGGGCCTGAATGTCCATGCTTTATTTTTGTCTGGTCAAAGCCCTTTTAACAACTAGTAGGGACAACTGTCACAAGCCGAGATGCCATACTCAATAACTTCTACTGTCCTGGGGTTAGGGCATTTGGGAAAGTTGTCTAGATTGCACTGCATACGGATTAAATATAATTATGTCTGAGTTGAATGCAAATGAATAATTTTATTTATTATGGAAGATGCTTTAGTCTAAAGGAAACAAACAAAACTATTTTTGAGTACCTGGGTAAAAACAGGTTTAAGTAATTATATAGTTTGTAGTTTAGCTAAGTCTCACACCTCCTTAACCCTACAAGACAAGGCTTTAATTGATGAGTGCAGCAAGTCATTACCTCCTTGTAGGACTGTTGAAGATGAGAAGGTGACAAATCAATAAAAGAATGAAGAAAGCCAACTAGTTTTCTTCTTTCTTTCTTTGCCTTATTTTTTAATATTGGAATAAAAAAAACAACAAGAAAAAGATGTATAGGATATTTCCTAATTTTCTGAGAATCTTGTTATATATGCTACATCATGATGAAGATGCTTGTTTTTTCTCTGTAATTACATTTTTGATATTTTCAGTTTTTTTTTTTGGTTCTTTTATTCCCCCTTTTCAGATTGGAACTGGATTTGACCATTTTTTCTTTATTATCTGGCATTGGTAAGGCTGTTTTTCTGTTCTCTTAATGGACATTTTATTATCTTTTTGTACTAAGAACCTGGAATATGATAAGAAATCAAGTTACTGAAAATGTATGATTTGTTGTGCCAGCTGAAATTAAATATAAAGAAATATTTGTATTTGATTTCGATTTTGGACACTGCCAACTATTAAAAGAAGTGTTTTGTTAGTTTTGATGCTTACTTGATGTGTTAAGTGTTGGTTTTGAACTTTACTGAGCATCTGTAATTTAATTTTAATTTAATTTAATTTTTAATTTAATTTTAATCTACAAACCAAAGGAAATTCAAAATTATACACTTGTAAAAGAACGCATACAAAAATAAACAGTAGTTAGAAAGTGACAGTAAATTAAGCAGTTATTTTAATTGAAAATACTATCCTGGTGATATTGTGAGTCTGATAATAGTACCACTCTCCACATTGTCTAGGGATATGAGAAGAAGAAATGCAGCTCATCTCTGAAAATATCTCAGCACTAACCCATGCCAGTCCAGGTCAATCAAGCCCTACATATATCGTGTTGCTATGATATTGTGAGTGCTCAATAACCAACATTGTAAATTGCATTGAGAATGGAGTCCCCTTGTTACAATTATCTGAGTAGATAAGCAAAAGAAAAATACATTACCAAGATTTTGTTCCTAAATACAAGATCAAAATTGTGATCAAAAAGCAAAGCATAGGTAAATCAAAGGAAATTTTCAGGAAGATATTTTTAAGGGAGCAACCAGAATTCAAAGTCTGAATTTAAAATGTTTATCAATGTGACAAGACCACTTGTCATCACCAATGTGGTTTTGGCCAACTGAAAGACAAAAAAAGCCTGATTTAGCATAGGTCACACTAATTCAGGATGTTCATAAGAAATGTAATGATTTACTTCATGAGGTAGACGTACATAATAAACAAGAAAAGTTGTGTGAAATACTGTATTTGAAATATGAAAATGTGTGCTTCTATTTAAGTGTGAATATGTTCAATTGAAAATGAAAAAAAAAAAATAAATATCATCATATTTGTAATCACTGACCTTGAAATAGTCTAAAATGATACCCCACATGTTTGAAATTTGTCATTTTTAAGCTCTAGGTGTGGCTCTTAGAGGGCTAGGACCACCGGTAAAGAATCAGATATCAAAAATATTATTACATCCTTGATCAGCAACCTCGAAATCACATAAAATGATGAACCGTAGGATCTATCATTAGAAAACATAGTGTTAATTTTCACTCGTATGCAGATGACACCCAGTTATAACTTTCATTTAAATCAAATGAAGTTTCTCCCATGTTGTCTTTAATTAGTTGTGTTAGCGAATTAAAGGAGTGGATGAATGAGAACTACTTGTCTTTAAATACAGATAAACCAGAGATGTTAATTGTTGGAGGGAATGATGCTGATCACAACAATATTTTGTCATCATTTAGCTCAGTTGGAATCCCAATTAATTTCACTGAATCAGCCTGCAATCTAGGAGTTATCTTTGACTCTAGCATGTCATTTAAAGCGCATATTACAAAGTTGTCCAAAACATGTTTCTTCCATCTTAAAAATGTTAGGAAATTAAGGCGCTTTCTAAATAAACAGGATTCTGAGAAATTAATTCATGCATTTATCTCTAGTAGGATTGACTACTGCAATACGGTGTTCACTGGATGTTGAAAACTGTTCTTTATACAGCCTGCAGTTAATCCAAAATGCGGCTGCAAGAATTATTACAAGTACAAGAAAATACGAACACATAACTCCATTTCTTAAATCCTTACACTGGCTCCCAGTTAAGTTTAGGGCAGATTTCAAAATCCTCCTTTTAACATATAAAGCATTAAATGGCCAAGGTCCGGCTTACTTGTCTGAACTTATCATGACTTACAAACCAGAGCGCAAATTAAGATCACAAGATGCCGGTCTGCTTATGATTCCAAGGATTAATAAAATAACAGTGGGAGGTCGAGCTTTTAGTTACAGGGCACCTAAACTGTGGAATGGTCTGCCTGCTACTATAAGAGATGCCCCTTTGGTCTCAGCTTTTAAATCCAGGCTGAAGACTCACTACTTCAGTTTAGCATATCCTGACTAGAGCTGCTGATTAACTGTACAGACTGCATCTCTGTTGTAAGTCATTAGCACTTAAACATAAGTAACATGATAGTTATAATTGGATTCTAACCTTCACCTATTCTGTTTCTCTTCTCGGTACTCAAATGTGGCACTTGGTGCCACGGCCCACCTGTCAAGTTGTTTTGCCTGCCTAAGGCAAAGTCATCCCTGATGGAGGATCGCAGGAATTGTAGGAAAGAGGGGTCCTTTCATCGGATTGGCTGGCCCAGCACTGTTTCAGCCGTGGAATGGCCAAATGGGGGAGGCAGCTTGATGGATGAGGTCTCCAAGACTCTAAACATATCCAAATCTTATTATGTGATATCATCTACTGTTAAATATTGCTCTGTACTTCTAAAATTTTTATTTTTATACTGTATTGAGGATTTGTTCTGTTCTGTGTATTGTATTGTATTGTATTGACCCCCTTCTTTTGACACCCACTGCACGCCCAACCTACCTGGAAAGGGGTCTCCCAAGGTTTCTTCCATTTTTCCCTACTAGGTTTTTTTGGGAGTTTTTCCTTGTCTTCTTAGAGAGTCAAGGCTGGGGGGCTGTCAAGAGGCAGGGCCTGTTAAAGCCCATTGCGGCATTTCCTGTGTGATTTTGGGCTATGCAAAAATAAATTGTATTGTATTGTATTGTATAACCACATTCATTTATTATGTTCATTTGAAGTTATGTGAAAAGTGGTCATTTTGACCCCTCATATCCCATTAGGGTGTGAACCCCTTTGATTGGTTGATGTGGAATGCAAAACTTCAAGTCCTTCTGATCATTTCTGCTCAGGGCAACTATTGGTTTACTCTTTAAGGGTTTAATTTCCTGCACAAAATATAGTCCAAAAATGTTCGAAACATTAGGGATTTTTGGCTGTAGGCAGTGCTTGAAGTGAGCCGATACTCACCAGTACACAGAACCACCACTTCTTCCAATTTCTACTTAGAATTCTGGCCCATGTTCTTAGCATTCTTATTGTCTTTTCCTTTTCCCTTTTATGTTGACCCTGGGGGATGGACACTCCAAACACTGATGGTGTATATAGTAGCTAACAGGGCATCTATCAAAAACCCTATTTAAGGGTTTAGCGGGGCCCAAGCAAGTTGCTGAGGCATTAGCTATTTTACCACAGAAAGGGTGACAGAAAATATTTTAATCAAGGCACCAAAGGAAATGTGAACTAAAAGAAAAGCAAAGGTCCATAACCAAAAAGGTAAATATATACTGTCATCAAGCAAAAATCTAATCCAAAATCAATGAAAATACATTGAGTAGAAATAATTTTACCAGGAACACTAAGTAGATAAACACACGCTACATTTTTTAGCTGATTACTCGGCAGTGCAGCAGCAACCACTCTACAAAATGGTGTTAACTTAGATCAGTGGTTCTTAAACTGTTTTTTTTGCACTACCCAATTTTCCCAGTTTTTCTATTTTTTAGACCTAGGATCATCACCGACCATTATCCTGGGGCAGGGGGAATGGTGTTCGCTTTTGGATAATCATCACCAACTCTCATCTCTTTCCCATCAGCAGTCATCCCCTGGATCCCCTTTGCAGAATCTCACATTGTAGAGAAGTACTGGCGTTTACTTAAACTGCTCACAGTGACCCATCACAAAGCATTCCATCAAATATAGGCAACACTTTCCCATTGAGTACTACTCAACTTTGCTCAACCCAAATTCAGACAACACATTACCCTTATAGTTTAGGAAATTATGTCTTAGATAAACAAAGTAACATTGCCACAGTGATGGTAAATTAATTCAACTTTTTCTGGATTTTCTGGTCTTCTTTTGGGATTTGGTGTTATTTTTTAAATTTGCATTTCTCTCTGGAAATCTTATGAAAAGCTTTTGCCTTTCCTTAGCTTCTCAATTAATAAATTAAGTTTGAAGAATTCTTAAATGTGAATTTTCCAATGTTTTTTGGGGCTGGTTACGCATAAGAATAATAACACCCCCAGAGGTGTGGACTATATGTAGCTGGAGCTTCAGTACAGCTGGTAGCTCAGACCAAGGTTGTGGCTCACATTTGAACAGGCAGGTTAACAGATTAAAAATAAGTAGTATTATTTTTATTAATACAAGGGGTCCTCGGGTTACAACGTCTCGACATATGATGTTTCGAGTTTACAACGCTCACTCCCATAAAAACTTAAAAAAATTGAGATGTGAGTGTTTTGGCTTACGCCGTTAGCATCGTACTTACAGACTACATGGGCAAACTGGTTTGGTTGTGTGCGGTGGAAGTAGGTGGCGTTTGAGTGAGGGAGTTGGCGAACTAGTTTGTTTGCACATGGCTCAAGTGTTCTGTTTGTGTTGCTTTGTTTGGTGACTTTTTGACCCTTATCATGGCTCCTAAATGAAACTCAGAGTCTTCAGATAGTAGTGCTTCGAAGAAGAGGAAAGCCATCACGATGGAAGTGAAATTAGACATTGTAAAGAGATAAGAAGGAATAAAGGTAAGGAATTTTTTACACTCATTTTTTGTCACTTTTTCTGTTAGTACAGTACAGTATATTTATATCCTTTTCCTTTTTCTGTGGCTTAGTTGTGTTTTTATGTTCTAGATTATGATTTTGCAAATGTGTTAGGATAGGTAAGTGACTTAGGCTAGGGTGTGTTTCGACTTACACCAAAATTTGGGTTACATGGAATGGAAATGTGTCCTAACCCGAGGACCCCCTGTATCTGTAATCCAAGAAAAAAACAGGCAGAGGTCCAATGCAAGTATGCAGGTACGAAAAAAAAACATGGAAAGGCACTAAAAAAATGCAAATGTACCAAAAGAAATTTACAAAGGCCAGAGTTTATAGCCAGCAAAAAGACTTAAATGTATATAAAAATCAAAACTTAGGAGGACTAAACTAGATGCTTTATCTCACAGAAACAAGCACAGTGGAAGAGTGAAGACCTCCAGACAGACTCCCCTTTTAATATCTAGGCACCCTCTAATTGAAAGACTTAGACATTTTTAAGGATGGATGGAAACAGGCACTGAGAGGTGCAAAATTAATAGAGGTGTGTGTGTGTGTGTGCGTGTGTGTGTGTGTATGTGTGTGTGTGTGTGTGTGTACATGTGTAGAAGCAGGGCCCAAGCCTGCTCCTGACAGTCTGGAAGTGAACATTGCATCTTCTTTATTAAAATAGTAAAGAAGACGGGACAGAGACACAACTGGTACAAACCATTACTTCATCAGACATGAAGCGATCAAGGAAAAGAGTTTTGTTGTTAGATGCCTTGGTGAGGTTATAGAATCACTGACAGAGGGCAGTATGCCCCAATCTACTAATTGTTCAGAAGTTAGTTGCTACTTGGACACACAAAACAGGATAAAGGTGGGATTTAAAACCCCCAGAGAGACGTTTAGTTTATCTGCTGCCCCACATCACCTCATTTGACAAACTGGTTTTCTGGGGTTTCCCCAGTTCTTCAAAAAGGTTCTAAGAGTTAGCGGGGTCTACCCAGAAGACCTGGAAGTGGTCCAGGAGCTTTCCCCAGAAGGATTCCCCACTTGGTGCTGGGAGTATTGATCTTTACCTGCTGAGAAAAAGAAAGGCCGAACAAGAGTGAAAGGGTCAGAGAAGCTGGCAGGAAGAACATTTGAAGTTGGCAAATGAATCAATCACCCTACTGTGAAGAATGGATTACCAGTATTTTTTATTTATGCATAGAGAAGCACACAGATGTACCGATTCCGCCTGTATTTTGTTTCTAGTGGCTACTGTTTATGTGTTTTGTTTAACTATGATAAACCCATTTCTTTTATATAATTTGGCTTCCTCTGCTTCACTGGGTTCAGGGTCTGCTCAAGAGCGTCTCCTCCAGTTCTCAATCCATATTATTTATTATGGTTTTGTCATTTCTGTAAGCAGTACAATACATTCAGTGGTGTGGAGCAAATAGCATTTTGTGATTATAAATGGGTAAATTTACACTACATGTACCATTCAGAAAATAGGAATTTAGATATGAGACAGATCATTGATTGCTCCACTTTTGAGACCAGTCAATATCCACTATCTAGTCTGATGGGAAGTGTATTGGTACAGTGAAGACTGTAAATAATAAAAGAAGACTTGTGAGTCCTAGCCCGATAATCACAATTACTGGATGGATGCCTTGAATCAGAAGCAGTATAAGCATCTATTGCGAAGCTGGACCTTTAAATGAGCACTAGTCCCAGATTTTAAAGAACAGCTTCGTGATTTTTTATTTGGCAGGAAGACTTTCTTGATCAGATCAAAGCAGACACTGCCTCTGAGGAGTCCACAATACCACAACTCTGGAAACCAACCAGGGTCAAAGGTTAAAGTAGGAAAGGAGGGGGGGGCTGGATGTATATAAGCCTCATTCTGCTGTGTGTCATGAAGGCAGACTTCTGAAATCAGCCTCAAGGGTTTGTGTCAGTGTTAACACTTCAAACACTCAATATCTTCAGTAGGCAAAAAAGAAAACACACAGAAAACCCCCCAAAAAAGCTGCCAGATATCCTCTTTTGAAAATGGATATGGATCTGTCTGTAAAGGTCAACGCTGGACGAGAGGTTTCATGACTAGTTATGTTTATTACTGGACTTTCCTAATCTCCAGCATTGCCTTCTGGGAAGCCCTCATTTGGGATATTTAAACTGCTTGAACAGCTGCCGCACTGTTTTTGCTAGGGGCAAAACAGAAATTCCGCCTTTATTTCAAGGTGGCAACAAAAAAACAGTAAAATGTTTTCTTGTTGTTTATTTTCCCCTGACAAAAGCTGCCAGATAATATGAGAATAAATAAGGAAATAAATTACCACAATAGTAAATATTCTATATGTGCATTACTTTAAGAGGAGTGTGCTGTGAGAAGAGTGCAAACATTGTTTATGACATTGTATAAACCTTAATCGATTACTATCTTATTTATACAGTGCCTTTCATAATGACTATTATAGGAAAATGCATTAGAAGCACAATAGTAATGATTCTCAATATAACTATTTACAGAGTGGTTGGTTTAAGACTTCCCACCCTAGCAGATTAAAGTGCCCGTCAAGTGCAAAGGCTTAGATATCTGGCTTATAAGGGAGCCGAGAGAGCACCCACGAGCACGATAAATCCTCTGTTCTCTAGGCACTCTCTGACCAGTGCCATCTCTATTAAACAGCAGAAACTGGCTTGTTTTTTTAAAGATGTCACCCTATCTTCTCATTTTTTCTATAGTTTTTATTTTCTCCTCTGAATGCCATTGCTCTTGCCCAATAAACTGTGAATTAAAGACATGAGTCCCAGATATTGAGAGGGAAACCTCGCTAAGCAACAAACATAAATGTTTCAAAATGAGAAAAGAATATTCAAAGGGTTAAGCTGATTTGATAATGTAGCGCAATTACTAAGCCAAAAAGTGTTGTCAACCACAGGACAGTTTTTTAAAGGACAGTTCTACTTTTTCAGAACTCTACCACACATGTTGTGACTGTGTGCAACAGAGAGTGTGTCTTCTCAATCATAGGTGTTTTTACCTGTTAGGGTAGGACATGTCCTTTACATAGAAACCTTAATGAAAATGTTATCCTTTTAGGTGTCTTTGCATACGATATGAAAAGCACCTACTGAGATAGCCATGTCTGTCTGTCCATCTTTTCTTAGTGGACCATTTTTGTTGAAATTTGGCACACTTATTTTTCAAGGAAAAGCATTGGTGACCTTGCAAACTTGTCTATCTTGAAACAGAGAAATAATATGTGTTTGCTTCAATTTTACTTTGAGTGTGGTTACTTCAACTTGTATACTTTTTATATATATTTTCTTATAGTTGCTCAGCAGGCACTCCTAACAGCAACACAGTGTAGCACCTGCAGTCATACGCACTCAAGAATTTAGCTACCATTGCTGGAGATTGTATGGAAGGGGATTGAATGACAGAATTATCATATAAAAAAGATATAAACTTAGATGTGTATGTATTTACTCAGCTTGCTAATAATGATATTCTTTACTTTTTTAATATAATAGTAATATTTATTCAACTCTGTACAAGATAAGTACCACATGAATGCACGGGTAGGTCTTGTAATATGCTAACAGTCTGGCTTCTCCTCGGCTTCACCCTGCACTGCCTCTTCTGTAGACCTCAGTCACAGCAGCTCACTTCTCCTCCTCCATAAAAACAAAGTAGGCAAGTTGCATGATGTTTATGTCCATAAAAGTAAAATCTGCAAGCAACTTAACTTATAAGTGTGTAAAAAATTGCTTGGTGACACTTTATGCTAAGATTAAACATTGGTACTTGGTGTTTTCGTTACACTGAAAACAACCTCAAGGATGCATTAGCTAAAGCTTATTCTATATTTCTCTGACACTGTAATTTATTGGCAAAGAACCACAATAATCTGCTATGTTTGAATGCAACCAACAATTTTATCTTGGGGTTCCAATACAAAGTCTAAATTTCCATCGGGTCCTTAATCTGAGAAATGTTATGTTAAAGAAATTTCAACTACAACTTGCGACAGACACTCCACATCCAGCCCCTAATAATAGCATATGAATCTTTTCATCATTTGCATTAGAATCCGCTGTCTATGAAAGAAATTTAAGGCAAATGGTACTTTAAAATGGCATTAAAACATATTTTATGTATGTAATTACATGCTGTTATTTTTGAATATGACTTATTATTACAAAAATATGTAATAAACAAAATTGATAAAGTGACTAAAAATTTTTAAAAATGCTCCAAATTTCATACCAGCTAACCAAGTGTTCGAATACAGCTGAACATTATGCCATGTGTGTATTTTCTTACGTGTTTATTGTGGCGACAAAAACTGAACACAAACTAAAACTAAATACTGAACTCCAAATACTGTACTGTATATAATGCTCTTGGATATGTAACAAACTGTTTTCAAGACCCAACCATCACAATGTCCTCAAACCCATGTAACCCAGTTCAGTGGCACAGGGGAACCAGAGCCTACCCCAGCAATATTAGATAAGAAGTCAAGAATCAGCAATGGATTAGTAGGCATTCTATCACCAGGCCGAATCACATGCACATCTACACACATCCTTAACAGGGTTCACTTCGAATCACCACTTAACATGACATACAGTACATGTGCTTAGAATCTGTAAGGAAAGCTGGAGAGCAACCCTTGAAAATACATACAGGATGTGCAAACTCCACAGAAACAGCAAATACAGTGCACTCCGTACCTGCTTGATCAGGACACTTCCAGGACACTTGATCAATGAGATAGCAGGACTCCCAAAACCCCTGTTTAGTTAGTTCTGCAGTTTCTATTTGTTGATGAGAAGGTTATATGCACATAAACACCTTCATTATTATCAAGAATGTACATGATTTAGCTCTGTGGCGCGTCTTCTGAATTTATTATAAACATTTTATGACTCGTTATTTTGATTCTATGAATCAATTTTAAAATAAATAAGTTGTTTCTGTGGTATAGTGGGTCCACAGTTCCCACCAAAGGCCAGTTTAAAATACTGTAAATAATCACCGCGTTCGCGGCTTAGCGAGGGGGCGTGGTGGTTGTGTGGCTGAAGCGGTTCTCAGGGCGATTCGCGATGTAGGCGTTTCTCACCTAAGTGCACAGGTGGTAAACCGTCCGCATCCATGATTGTTCCTGGGGCTGCTGATTTGCCACAGCTGCCATGCCCTCTTGATAAATAGAAGCGCGAGTTGGGTAAAAAGAAGGATGAAAAAGAAAGGGAAGAGAAAGAAACAGAGGTTGCAGAAAGAAAGCAGGAAGCAGTAGAGAGAGAGAAAGCCGGTGCAGGAGAGCAAGCGAGTGCAGGCTCGCATGCAGCTGAACTGTGAGCCTGGGTGTTGGGCCGACACCCAGGGAGTAGTAGTAGTGGTGGTCGCTCCCGCTGAGTGATCATAGAGCGGGAGTGACCAGTGATGAAGGGTGGATGACTCTCTGCGGAAGGCCGCGGAAGGCAGCGGGAGTCGGGACTTTGGACGTGGTTTCCCCAGCATGAGAGCCCTGGTCGTTGGGGAATCTCAAGTCGCTGTCAGGAGGAGCCTACCATAGCCAGGGATCGGTGAGGCAATCCAAACATGTGAAGCAGGCACAGAGAAGGTCAGCTGCATGTAGGGTGACTCCCCTATTGAGAAGTCCAGACGGGAGAAGTAGGGGAGCCACCAGGTAGAAGACACCGGGCTTGTAATGCTTTTAAAAGACTGCTTTCTGCATGGTTTTAACCTCATTGTTTTAAAGATTTTTCTAATGGATTTTAACCTCCACGTTTTCACTATTGTTTTTATAGATTATTTATTTAATGACTCTTTTTGAATCACTGCACTTTATTTAATTTGAACACTGTATTGTTCTGTTGTTTTAATAAAAGCACTTGGCACTTTTATACACCATCCACTTGCTCTATTGTTGTGCCTCACCGCCTAGCTCATCGGTAGTATTACCGACGGTGACGGGTTCCAGGGCTCCTGGAAAGCAGATGAGAGCATGCAGCAAACCCGCATCATCACAGTTTCATAATGAGCCCCTAAAGGGACATGAGCAAAAAAAAAATCTTATTTTTTGTGAGAAAGAGATCTTTTTTGCATGTGTACAAGAAAGTTTAATGTTTTAGCATATGCATATAATAGGGATACGTGTGCCCCTTCAGAGCCGGCCTATTCAAATGACACAATTTTATTCAAAATTGCACTAAAAGTAAATACATTTTTGTTGGTCATGTGACTAAAAATAAAGTCATGGGTGCCCATAAAAGAATTAATTTCATTCAATTAAAATGCATAGATTCATTACAGTGAAATTTCTAACCAACTTAACTATGGAAAGAAAATGACACAACATATAAAAGGTGTATTAAAGTATGTAGGATAATGGTTGTAATTGGAAAAAGTTTCAAATTGTAAGAGTTATTTTTTTTAATCATTTAAATCATTTAAGGAATCTATGAGCAAAACTTCAATATTAATTAATTACTAGGGCGCCCCCTGCTCGCTTCGCTCACCAACCCCCGTGTTTGGTTTTCCGGACACAGACTTTTAAGATTTTTTTTTCTTTGAATTGTTGCTATTTCATTAGTTTCACTTTTATTTCAGAACTTTGTTAAAAACAATATTTGGAATCTTTGGAGTCCCAACATGCTGAATATTTTAAATGAGGTCTGTGAGACATGTGTTTAATGACTTTTTACTATAATTCAGGATAGGTTTCTCTGTTTGGAATTTCAGCACAGACAAAACGATCTACATCATCAGCAGTTAATATTTTTTTTGCAAAGTAACCAATAAATGCATGTGAGATAAACCACATTTTTTAAATACTCTGACTTAAACTTCAAAGCCTTACAATATTTACATACTTCTGACATATCACCTATGTCCATATATTCGATCTCCATTCCTCGCTTTGTCCTGCGTTTTTTTCAATGACACCTGGTCCGTGGTGATTATTTTCCCTTTTTTCGAGTAATAATTTCCATTTGTTTGCGCTACTGCAATCTTTACTTTCTTTTTTTGAGCCTTTCGAATTCCACTGCTTTCATAATCTCTAATCTGATCTACATATATATAGCGCCAACGTCTTTATGTAGTTCTTTTTACTTTGTCTTTTCCTCTTTTAATTCTAAGCCCGATTGGATGTGTTTTTTCAATTCCACCTGTTCCGGGCTGATTATTACTTTCCTTATTTTCTGAATTTGCACCTAGATTATTCTTTTTCTTTTTTGCATTTTTTTTCTCTCCAACGCTTTTGAGTCTTTTTTCTCCACGCTGCTCTTTCTTCTTCGCTTAGTCGTTGACGTTTCATCTATAACGTATTGTCCTTAAACGCTTTATATGCGCTGAGAGCCCTGGATCATTGTGTGCTCAAATCCTTTACACGACTGAGTGTTTTGCTGCCTGTGGTCTTATTTGATATTGGTTGTAAGTAGGGCGTGTCTTGCAAGAATCTTATGTTCTACGTCCCCGTGAGACGGTCCTGAGTCAATCTCTTGGCACAAAGTCTCATGTTTAAGGTCCCCGTGAGACGCTCCGTGGCTAATCTCTTTTGTCTCATGGGTCTTTTAAATGTCTTCCTTGATCTTCTGTTAAAGATCACATCTCGTCTCCCTAGTCTTTCTCTCCCAGGATTTTTTTTTATTATAGAGAGATAATTGTTTTTTTTTATTAATTTGTCTACATAGGTTTTGAACTTTCAGCTGTTTGATAGAAAAATTCAACATGCTAACCACTTGACCAACACCACAAATTTTTCATATATATGTGTGTTGGCTAAAAGCACTATATAAATATATATATATATATATATATAAATATATGTATAATATAAGGAAATAAGAAATCTAAATTTGACATAGTTAACTTATAGATCTTATAAGTTATAGGTCAAAACTGATGCAATATTGCATTGTCACCAGAGATCAGCATGCATGCAAAGTTTGAAGGAAATCAAACTTTGACCCAGACAAACAGACAGGGGCAGCACGGTGGCACAGTGGTGCTGCTGACCTGGGTTCGCTCCCTGCGTGGAGTTTGCATGTTTACATATGTCTGTGTGGGTTTCCTCCGGGTGCTGTGGTTTCCTCCCACAGTCCAAAGACATGCAGGTTAGGTGCATTGGTGATCCTAAATTGCCCATAGTGTGTGCTTGGTGTGTGGGTGTGTTTGCCCTGCGGTGAGCTGGTGCCCTGCCCATGGTTTGTTTCTGCCTTGAGCCCTGTGTTGGCTGGGATTGGCTCCAGCAGACCCCCATGAACCTGTGTTAAGTTATAGCAGGTTGGAAAATGACTGACTGACTGACAAACATATAGGGCAAGTTGAGTAAAAACATGTCAAAAATGGTAACCTTCCGCTTTTTTGCTTCTTCCTGCACTTTTACCATTCGCTCCCCTTTCACCGTGATCCTGCCAGGTGCCCTGAGCCCACCCAAAGCTCTTTCCAACCCCCACAGTTCATGCAGTAGCGAGACACGTCACAATATCAATATAATGTGGGACGTGTAACAAAGCCATGCGTACTGTATTCACACAGGTGGTGCTTTAAAATGAGCCAGTGTTCCCTCAGTGTGTAGTTGACGTTGTATTCATGTATTTTAGTTACTGTTATCACTTGCTATGGGTTTGTGCTCTGTTAGCTTTGATAGCATCGATACTTTTTTTTTTTAGTCTGTGCAATACTCTTTTTGATGTGACTGGGTCATGTACACGTATATGTTGTGGTACAATAACAGCACCGCCACCTCACAGTGAAGAGATCATGGGTTTACATCCTGGGTCCTACTTGTGTGAGTAGTGAAAAAAGCGATATATAAATGTAAAGAATGATTATTGCATGACCAAAATATTTATTTTATTTCAAAAGGGAAACAAGTGTTATTGCTAATACAGTGCAATTTTCCGATTTTATGCACTTTGAGATGTGCCTGGGTTAGATATGACCAAAATGTTTATTTTTTTATTTCAAAAGTGGAAAAAAGTATTGCTACTACATCAGATTCTGTTCAGCTATAGCTTTTTTATTGTCTTTTTTATGCACTTTTCAATGTGCCTGTGTGTGACCAAATTTAAAAGTCAAACAATGAATGAACATTACTTGTTTTTCAATGCATTCATTTTTGTTGGGTTAAAATTTGTCATTAATACTAATAATAATAATTCATTACATTTATATAGCGCTTTTCTGTTTACCAGCCGCTGGAAATGTCTGTCTCTGCTAAATTTCTTGGTTTGAAAATGTAACCCACCTGAACTGAATAACCCTCCTTTAGGGGTTCCGTACTTTAGGGCATCCATATATTTCTGATAGTCCTGCTCTGCTTCCGCAATTTCTACTGTAATCGTTTTATAGAGTAGCCTATCAGAAAGTTGACATGTACATGGAATTCATACACCTATATTTTAAATTGGGTCTTTTTTATAAAGGCATCAGGATGCTCAATGTCTTCCTTTGGAACATTTCTTGACCTCAAACGATCTATAAAATAATTTTTCTCCATCGTTCATGAAGTAGGAATCTTTATCACAACTCCTGATTGATAGGATGTGACCATAAATCAAATACATTTGTGTTCTTTCTTTCCTCGCGAGCACATGATATTTACTACAAGGAAGACTTTCTCATGCACACACAAAAAGATCTTGGCAGCACGTAAAGCTTTCTCGTGTGCACGGGATATGTTCTTGTGAGCACATGAAACTTTCTGCATGCATGAGGAAAGATCTTGTTAGCATGAGAAATTATATATATATATTGTGGAGAACAGCCTGGATACAGACAGGCAGACGCGATGGTTTACACCCAAACACATGTTTATTGTACATTATTCTATTTACAAGTGCACACACACAACCTAGTGCCCCTGCACCAATCACCCTCAGTCCAGGCCTCTTTCTTCAATGCCTCTCTTTCTGACTGCCTCCACTCCTCTCCTCCGAGCTACATCCACTTCCACCCGACTCCAGCTGACGAATGGAGGGAGGCGGCCCCTTTTATGTTAACCCAGGTGTCTCCCGATGAACTTCTGCCGGCACTTCCTGGTGTGGCGGAAGTGCCGGCTGAGCACCCGGAAGCACTCTGGGTGTCCCTGGTAATCCTTCTGCCAGCACCTCCGGGTTTGGCGGAAGTGCTGACATCCAGGGCTCTTCAGGTATCCAGGTGCCCCCTGGCAGTGATCTGTACCACTAATAATAATAATAATAATAATAAATTTTATTTATATTGCACTTTATATTTTAGCAATCCCAAAGTGCTAACACTTTAGGGTTGTAGGGTTGAGCTTCCATGCTCTGTTCCTGTGGTCCCCATACCAACCAGGGTGGCTTCCCCCTCGTGGTCCGGAGGAGGCGTAATCCCTCTTCTGGTCCTTCCAGGCATCCCGGCTGGTTACCGCCCCCAGCCGCTCGCCTATATATATAATTTATATAGTATATACATTTCTGTTTTACCTTTAGGGGCTCCACAGTTTCATAATATATATGCATTTATTTTCTTTTTTTTTGGTGTTTGGAGATTATACATTTTAAGAGAATAACACAAGATTGGTCATACAGATTAATATCATATATAAACAAAAAAGAGAAAATTCTTGAAGGTAAAGAAAATTGTAAAGTTATACAAGTAAGAACAGGTCTGCAATAATTCAGTACTATTATGATGGCAATGGATAATGCCTTTTTGCTGAAAATAAGCATCACTAATACAGTATGTCAATTTCTTATGCTCACTGTGCTAACTATGCATTGCAACATGATAATGTAAACCAAGTGACTCATCCAGTAGATACTGCTTGAATGGCCACTGCAGATATGTTGCGGAATATTATTTTTGAGTGGGGTATTCAGTTGTTATTACATAAACACTGATAGACGCACCATTCATGTGGCTGTACACTGGATTCTGCAAATATAAGCTTGTCAGTTGCAGCTTAACTACATTGTATAGCATATTTTTGTATATTAGTACTTTTTTAAAGTTTTGTAACATAGGTTCAAGCTGAAGCTTTGGACTCTATTGCATTTCTTCAGAAGGCTCAGGCAGACACACGGTCCAGTCCCCCCAACCAGAAATAACCATCTATCTGCCACAGCCAAGTGTTATGTGGGCATCCCTTTGGCCTGGTCCAGCTGCTCGGGTTCTCAACAATGAAGATCCTCTGAGCTGGATCACCCCCAGGGAATCACGTCACATGGCTATAGTGTTGTAACTGTCGCTACTTCACAAAGCAGGTAATGTGTCTCATTCAGGACTCCACGAAATAAACAGCTTGTTCGACACAAAGTCAAACCAGTGGTACTCATTGACTCTCTGAAGAGACACAGTGCCAAAGGAGTCCAGTCTTAGTCCCACGTCGCTGGCTAGCATCCATGTCTCACAACCATTTAGCAAGACAGGAAGCACCACAGCTCTAAAGACTTGAACCTTCATCCTTTTGCAGATATATTGGGAGCTTCACACACCCCTTTCCAGCAACCCCATGACCCCCCATGCTCTCCCAATCCATCTACTGACTTCATAGGATTGAGTCACCAGAGACATGAATGTCATTGCTGATGTAAGTAAACCTCTCAATGAGGTCAACACACTCTCCGCAGACAGACAAACTGTTGTCGGCTGTCATTGAAGGCCTGGATCTTCGTTTTTATCCAGGACACTTGCAAGCCCAGACACTCAGACTCCTCTCTCATTCTCTCGAGAGCCCCATTCAGAGCATCCATTGACTCCATGAAGATCACAGCATAGTCGGCAAAGTCAAGATCAGTGAATCAGTGAATCTTTCTTCAACAGCAGATGCTCCACAGCTGTTGCACCCCACGATCCTGCCCAACACCCAGTCCATGCAAGCATTGGACAGAGTAGAAGGAAGAACATATTCCTGGCAAACTCCAGAATCAACTGGGGAAAATGTGGAGGTTCTGCCTCCACTTTGCACAGCACTCACAGTATCCATGTACTGTACCATGATATTTAGCAACTTGGGGGGGAGGGTCCCACACAGGACAGCTTGATCAACTGAGATGAAAGTTTTACAAAAATTGACAAAGGCTACAAAGTAACTCTGCTGATATTCACATTTATGCTCGATATGAACACTCAGTGCCATGATGCTTTCAATGGTAGACTTCTTAGGTGTAAAACCAGACTGCTCTGGTGGCTGATAAGTGAACAAGTGTTCACAGATCCTATTGAGGATGACCCTAGCAAGGACCTCACCTGGCACCAAGAGCAGTGTTATCCTTCTGAAGCTGCCGCAACCCAGGTGATCACCTTTCACTTTCCAGAAAGGGATGACAAGTCCCATTTTCTAGTCAGTTGGTATGACTCCTGTCTCCCAGATGGAAGCAAAGATTGCTTGCAATGCCAGGAGGACAGCCTTACTATTAGCATGGAGAAGTTCATCCCGAATACCACAGATCCCTGCAGTCTCCCCTACTGTCAGCTGGTTCACCACCTGAGCAATCTCATTGAGATTGCGTGGTTCACAGCTGATTGGAGGATCAGCCTCAAGAACTGCCAACCCAAAGAGCTCCAATGTTCTATCCAAAGGAAAATCTTTAAACAGCTTCTCAAAGTAACCATCCAAGTGGTTCCTAACTGCAGTGTAATCTGTAAGGACCATTTCATCACCTGCCCTGACTGCAACTCTGCAAGAGAACAAATTTGGATGTGCGTAATGCTTCGATTCCACTTTAAGCAAGACATGATGGTGCGTCACTTGCTCACAGATTCCTCTAATAAATGCCTCCTTATCTGCCCTCAGAGCCCTCACACCATCTTTCTTAGTTTCAGGTACAGACTGGAGTTGCCATCAAGCTGTGCACTGTGCCTCCTCTCGATGATATCCAGGGTACCCTGCAAGATGAAATAACTCTTTCTGGGAACACTGCTAACACAAACACAACTGCAACAACCTTCAGGGTCTTGTCATGGAAGGTCTTCCACATCACATTAGGATCGATAGCTGCACCTAAGTATGCAAGTTCCTCACACAAACTGTGTGCAAATTCACCAGAAACAGCCTGATCTTGGAGACTGGCCAGGTCCAGAATCATTCTCCTAGTAGGTGGTAGCCTACTGGACCTAAACTGGATCTTCAGAGTAGCAACAATAAGTCTGTGGTCAGAATTCACAAACTGGGCACTTCTGTAGACTCTGCAGTTCTGTAGGAGCCTCCAGCATCTGTCACAAAGATGTGATTGATTCCTTCACTGCACCACCAGTATTGAAGTGCAAAGTTCAACAATGCAGCTAGGGTGCTGGAACCAGGTTCCAGTGATCCGCAGCCCTTGACCTTTTTCAAAGTTAAGGAACATAGAGCCATTTTCACCAAAGTTGCCAGACCCATGGGGACCGACACAATCCTCATAGCCAACCCTGTCATTGTCAGTGGTTGATTTGAAGTCACCCATGACCAAAGGAGAGTCAGCCATCGACCACCAAGTTAATCTGCAAATAAAATGTCTCCCTCATCTTGACATCACTCACCGTGGTCGGAGCATACACTGAGACAACAGAAAAATCACCCAGAGAGTGCCTTAATCTGAGTCTTTTAATACGCTCATTGAAAGGAGTGACATTGGACACCATCGGAAGGAGCTAATCCACCATAGCAACAGCCCAGAGTATGACAGCCATCAGAGCAACCAGACCAATAAAAGGTGTACCCACCTATAGAGATCTGGCCCATCTTAGGTCTGTGCACTTCACAGAGTGCTGCTACTGAAATGCAGAGTTCACGAAGCTCCTCCAACAGCAGAGGAAAATGATCATAATGCTGGAGAGACAAATTGAAACCCAAGTGCTCTCATGCAGCACGCAATGCCTCAGCACCACACCAGATCTGATCCCCAACAGGCTTGACTCATTGGATCTCCATCGATTTTGACTCTTCAGGGGATGAGGCTCCCAAGGGCTTACCCTCATCACCTTCATAATGAGAAGCAGCCTTCCTATGGGAGGTTGCAGCAGAGTTACGTCCACAGAGACCAGGGCCAGAAAGCACTTTAACATCATACCCATAACAGTGCCAACTATTGCCAGTAATTATTCTGACCTCTTTACAACACCCCAAGATGGACACAGGCATCCCTGGCATCTGCAGAAAATTTTAGGGCTTCTTTTTAGGGTGGCATACTCTATCTCTCTCATTCTGGTATCAACTAATAAACTAAATCTGTGGAATCTAGTAAAATTATTGTGGAAGTTTCCTATCCCATTACAGTATAGTTCCTTCCTTCTTGGCTTCAAAAAAACATTCATACATGCACTCACTAATGTAGTTCTGGACCACCAGAGGCTGGTGCGCTTCCTTGCAGTACTAGGTAGTAGTGAGAAAAAACTTTGTATGGGCTGCAAGTCCATCACAGGGCATACTTACACATCCCAGCTATCAACTCTGATCAAATTAGTGTCAATATTTATTCTAAAACACATCTTTGGGATGTGGGAGGAAAACTAAAGATCCCAAAGGAAAATCAATACAGAGGGTGAACTTGAATCATTCCCACAAAAATACCAAAGGTGGGATTTTAACCTGCAACTCTGGAGATGTGAAGCAGCAAGGCTGACCTTATATATGTGTGGGCTTCTTTCTCTCCCTCTCTTTCTCTCTCTCTGTATATATATATATATATATATATATATATATATATATATATATATATATATATATATATATATATATATATATACTGTATATATACAGTATTCTCCATAATGGTTGAGGCAAACATACATTTTTTTTTATTTACCCCCTGCTCCATAGTTTAAAATTACAAATCAGGTTTAAAGGTATTTGCATACATTTGGTCACACCATGTAGAAATTACAACATTTTTTATACATGGTCCCCTCATTACAGGGCACCATATTGTTTGGGACAAAGCAATGGCAGGTATAATAAAGCAGTGATATTTAATTCTTTGTTGTATTACACTTGCATGCAATGACTACTTAAAGTCTGCAATTCTTAGAAATCACTTGTTGCTGAGTATCTTCCTTAGTGTTGCTCTGTCAAGCCTCTAATGTATCCATCTTCAGCTACTACTTCTTTCAGGGGCTAGTCCCTATACATTTTATCTTCAGCAGATTGAAGGCATTCTCAGTTGGGTTTAAATCAGGTGACTGTCTTGGCCATTTAAGAATTTTCCATTTTTGTTTAGCTTTGAAAAACTTCTGTTTTGCCTCAGAAGTATATTTTGGATCATTACTTTGTTGTAGGATGTAGCACCGACCAAAGACTTTGGAGGAATTTACTGGAACTTGACCAGATAAGATGTTTCTATACACCTCGGACTTCCATCATCAATGTAGAGAAGTGTGCCAGCACCTGTGGCAGCGACTCCCACCACCATGTTTAACAGATGAGGTGGTATGCTTTGGATCCTGGGCAGTTCCTTTTCATCTCCACACATTGCTCTTGTCATCACTCTGGTACAAGATAATCTTTTCCTCATCTGTCCACAAGTCCTTCCAGAATTGTGCAGGCTGTTTTAAGTAATTTTTCACAAACTGTAATCTGTTTTTGTGGCTACATAGTGGTTTGCATCTTGCAGTGCGGCCTCTGTATTTCTCTTCATGAAGTCTTCTGTGGATTGCAGGGCGAACACACACCCACATCCACATACCAAACACACACCAGAACCAATTTAGCTTCATTAGTTCACCTAACCTGCATGTCTTTGGACAGTGGGAAGAAACCCATGTAGACACAGGGAAAGCATGCAAACACAGGGAGGACCCAGGACATGACCCCTGGTCTCCTTACTGTGAGGCAGTAGTGCTACCACTGGGCCACTGTGCTGCCATATATATGTATAAATATAAAATTTTTACTGAGTAATACTGTGTAATTTGTTGAGAAGAAAATGATGTAACAACAGTCAATGGAAACCAAAATGACCACCCCATTGAGGGCTGGATTCAACATCACACAGAAAATCAAAGTCAAAAATTGAAATCATTGGCTGATCCGACTTGTATGAATTTCATCACAGCAACTCATAATGTGACTCAGTAGTATGTATGGCCCACACATGCCTGAATGCACTACTGACAATGTCTGGCCATGCTCTTGATGAGATGGTGGATGGTGTTAGTGGGGGATCTCTTCCCAGACCTGGGTTAGAGCTAATGAGCTCCTCTACAGTCTGTGGCTCTACTTGGTGGCATTGGATACACCGATACATAATGTCAAGGAGGTTCTGGGGAACATGCCTTCATCATCCAGGAACTGCCTACACACTCTCGCCACATGTGGCCAGGCATTCTCCTGCACCAGGAAGTACCCAGGACTCACTGCACCAGCATAAGGTGTGACAGTAGCTCTGAGAATTTCATCCCGATACATAACAGCAGTCAGGGTACCATTACCTATTATGTGGATGTCTGTGCGACCCTCCAAGGATATGCCTCTCCAGACCATCACTTATCCACTACCAAACTGGTCATGCTGGATAATATTGCAGGCCACATAACGTTCACCACTGCATCTTCAGACTCTTTCACATCTGTCACATATGCTTGGTGTGAACCTGCTATCATCAATGAAGAGATTGGGGCACCACTAGCAGAGCTGCCAATTGTGTATTCTCATGCAAATGCCAGTCGAACTGCAAGATGATGGGCTTTGAGCACAGGTCCCACTAAAGGATGTCAGGCCCTCATGCCACCCTTTGTAGTATGTTTCTCACAGTTTGGTCAGAAACTTGCACATCAGTAGCCAGCTGGAGGTCATTTTGTAGGGCACCAAAGCAGGTGAAGTTGATTCAGAATCACTTACACTTCTAAACTGGACAGATTGATATCCCTGATGCTTAAATGACTTGGTTTTAGACTGTGATGATAAAGTGTTTTCTTACTTTTCTGAGCAGTATATAAATCTTTTATGAAAAGAGGGATTATTCCCATACTGAAAAAATTAAAAAAGAAAAAACTTTGGCTGGTAATATCTGTGAATGTGGTACCAGTATTCACTGTATTTGCATTTTTTTAAATATGTATATATCATGTGCAAACATGTAATCTACATTTATTTATTTAACTGACACTTTTATGCAACTAACAGTTCACAAGGCTGCAAGTGTTTACATTTTTGTACAACTGGAGCACTTGTAGTTTAAATGTCTTGCTCAGGGTCACATAGTGAGTGTAGAGAGGGCATTGAAGAGAGAGACTGGAACTGCCAATCTTACGTATTTTTCTGCATTCATATAATTAAGATAGCTTCTGAATATAAAATAACTATACCACATGTTCTCGTGATAAGGTATGTAATGAAACATTTATGAGTGTACTTTAAGAAAGAGTGAAATCAAAACCTCTCAATAATCTTGCAGTATTCAATAATGAAGTTTCTAATTTTGCACTTAACTGTAAAAGCAGGATACGCAAAGCCGTGTAGAGATAACAAGAAAAAGGAGTTTCTGTGGCATATTCTAAGGAAAGCAGATGACAGCCTTGGTAAGACAGCACTGGCTGAAGCCTGCTAATTACAGAAGCATCATAAGCTGTAAATAAAGCTAACATGTGAGCCTCTGTACTAAAAGCAGTGGAAATCCTCTATTACAAATAAATAATGAAAATGTAGTTGTATTTTATATATAAATAAAAAGATGCATGTTTGAAATCTTTACTAATAAGCTTCAGATCATAAAGGAGAAAAGTAAAAGAAAATGTTAGATGCTGCACAAAAACATTTTTCCACATCAGGCTTAGTGCCATATATAGAAATAAATTAATTGAAAGCTGTATGACTAACATTACTGTTTCTAAAACCAGAACCCTAAAAATGAAAATGTAATCTATTAATCTTTTATCTGTAATAAAAAGACTGACCACTGAGCTCCCCCAATCCCACTGAATGGAGATTCACCGCATAGTTTTGATAATGAACGTAAAATTAGCAGCCAACAATGTGTATATACAGCAGATCAACAGGCCAAAATTGGAGAAAAAGAAATCAGTTAAACACATCAGTCAAATATATTTCAGCTGTTTGCAAGCAACGTGGCATAAGAACAAGATTACAGGCTCAAGTCCCATTTTTGACTTACTGTGTGACAGTTAGTGTCACTTCACTTTGATATGTTTCAATAGCAAAAATTAAATATGAGCAATAATATTATATTCTAACATTACTGATGTGACGTGCCATATATAGTCTTAAAAAGGTTACTTTTGATAGGGTTTACTTCATTAAATTCATTGGCCGTCAGATGTTCAAGGACCTTCTCAACCTCCACAAAGCTCGAGATCTTGAGAATTCACTGTTTAGAATTCTTCTTTGAAGACCAAAAGTGAAACGTAATCACAGCAGGTCATGGCTTTCCCTTTTCAAACATGCATACTGTAGGGCATTGTCCTATCACAAAGCCGACTTGGAAATTTGCATATGCTTGTAAACAGGAAGCTTTTTAAAAATAAAACTGAAGAATACTGAATGACAAAGTTGGAATGCATTGCATTTTAGTTAAAAAGACATCTTTTATATTTGTAGTCATCAAAAAGTTTTTTTTTTGTGTGTTCAGAATGAGTACAGTATATTCCTCCCTCTGGCCATCTGTCTAACCATTACCCAGAAGTGCTTCAGGCTCAGCAGAGTCGTAATGAACTGGCATCTATCCTGAAAAAATATCCCGGCACAAAGCAGTACTGTGCCCTAGAGTAGTTACCAATCTTTTGCATGATGAGTGCATGATTACCAGTTCTGAAAAATTAACTGTTCTTCCTTATTGTTTAGTTTATTTTTATAACATATGTGTGTTGGGTGTGTGTGTGATTTAGTATTTGGTTCAGTATTTGGAGAAGTGCTCTGCTCATCAGTTACCTGATATGGTGTGTACGTTTTTCATATATCGCATGTTTATTCATTCAGTATTTAAGACAGTACTACCCCATTAAAATACAAAGGACAGGCTACATGAATATTAATCATGTAAACAATATCATGTCTCCTATAAGGCAGTCCCAGTCCCAAATAAATGAACAAGTCATTTTGCCTTTTTATGCAGTCTGACTGGTGGTGCGTCAAGTGTACACAGCTCAACGGATGTGATCTCCAAAATGCCCTTTGCTGCACACTGACGGCAGTGCTGGGATTAACCACAGAGCTGGAGAGCTGGCTTAGCCGTGGAGAAATGTACTTTAGCACTTGGTGCGAATGGTCGGGGATTTTGCCACAGGTCTCCATTCCTACAGCACTCCTATTCCTTTTTATTCTTCTAACTGTATAACTCTGGGAAATCATTGGTCTTGTTTATAGAACTAAAATAAAAATAATGAAGGTATTTATTTTGGCATCATGTTATATCTTATTTGTCAGCCAAGAGATCCTATTTTAGCTAATAAAATTACAGTAAATTAGTCTTTTTAAACCTTTAGCAGTACAACATTGTTAAAATGCCTTTCGTTGTCAGTTTGCTTCTTATTACTTGAAGACAAAATATTACATAAGAGCAATGCTTAATCAATATTTTTATTGTCATTTCATTTTTTTGTAATTAGTAAAAATCAGCATTTTAATTGTTCTCTCTTAGAGTATTCAAGAAAATAACCCGGCCAAATGGAAAAAAAAAAAAAAGATTCTTAATATAATTTTGCATCTAAGAGTTGAGCACAATTGTGGCAGCGATTCATGTCTATTAGGTGATGAGTTTCAAGGACTTAACAAGCCCAGCTTCACTGCCCTCTGTCTTTAATAACTGAGCTGGGTCAAATTTCCCTTTGGAAAGAAAAAAGCATCAGCTGTCCTCTATTCAGGTCTCTTTATTACTCGCTGCCTCACGTTGACACTTAAAGGCCTCTGTCACTTTTATCACTTCAAACATCCAATAGAGCTTTTAAACTCCTGTCATTTTTAAACGAGATATTTTTGTGATAGATTAGCAAAGGATGAAGAACAGAGCTTGTGGAAGAATTCAAGCTACTTGTGGGTATGAGAGACCAAGAGGTGCCAGGAAGCCGTTAGCACTTGGCGTCCGAGGGGTGTCATCCTTAGTTGCCTCATTATTATTAAGACTTACATGCTGATAACCTGCTTTCATCCTGGTGAGAATCATGTGTCTGTCACAATTGTGGAATGCAAATTTGAAAAAAAGTCTAAATGCCCAATGAGAATATGGAAGGGAGCTCAAGTAAAGAGAAAAATTAATTATATATTTGAAAGAAATTGCTTCTGCAACAGTGGCATCAATTAAAATGTATTTTTATGACCCCGGCATATTAAATTTAATAGGAATAACATTGGTATTATAGTGGTATTTTTTACTGCTTTCTATTCTTTCAATATGTGAATCCATCAGCACCGGACAGCTTTGTGGAAAACTACTAACAAAAAAATATGATGCAAGTCAGACTTAACAGCCACACCAAGAAGGTCAGCCTTTGCATTTGCAAAATATACTTTTTGTATCTCTAAATGAATAAAAGCTACAACTATTGTGAACACAGACACATTGTTCACAACAATTTCTTTCCAACAAATTACATATTTTTTAGATGTTCAATAACTGGATAATCATAATGGAAATGCCTATGATGACCTTGTGCGAACCTCGGAGTTCAATATGAATGCCCATAAAGAAGTGTGTAAGCATAGCCTTATTGCACCATAAACATAATAGCAACATTTTCCACCAATTTAAAACCAATATTAATTTAGAATGAAGAGAAGAAATCATAAAGCTTACAAATGTGTGAATGTTTATGTTTATCTCTATAAATGGTCCCATGTTTATTTGTTTATTATTATTTTTTTAATTTTTTTTAATTTTTTAGCCCTGAGCTAGGCAAAGTGGATCCCTGAGGTAACTGATGCAATATTATGAGTGGGTACTAAACTTGGGACCAAAACAAAATGGTCCCATGTTTAGTGACCGCTCACAATATTGCGTCAGTTACCTCAGGGATCCACTTTGCCTAGCTCAGGGCTCCTGCTGTTATAATACATTCCTTTTTATCTTAAAGTGTTGAAAATGTCTTGTTGGGTATACTTCAACATTATCTGTTCTGCATTGGCAAGTTTATAGCAGAAAAGATACCACAGATGCCACACTCACACACACACACACAAACATATATATATATATCACACTATCACACACGCGCGCACATATATATATATATATATATATATGAATGAGGATAGCTTGATGTATACATTTTTTTTTTAAATTTATTTTCAGTATTACAGAAAAATCAGCCTCATCATTATTATCAAAATGAGTCCATTTGTTTTGGGTAAAAACTGTTCTGTGTCGGCTTTGCCCCATTTGTAGTCTGTGAGCTCTTATTATTATGTTTTTGACTGTTATTTAAAACGAGATCACGTTATTTGTCCAGTAATTGCACGGCAGGCTGGTTGCAGTTATTTTGGGAGTGCAGGGTGACGATCTTCACCTCTTTTCAACCCTTCAGTCGCCAGCACTGACAGACTGTGCACGGACTGAAGTAGGAATGCCAGGAAAGTTTGACACGCCAACTTCTAAACGCTAGAAGAAACTATTAGCCACAGCAGGTTTGATGCTTGCCATGACAATTATAACGCACAGGGACACCGCTACTGGCCATTTAAGCGAATGTCGACGAGTCAACATCTCCGTAAATCTTCATTGGTCACCTGACCAGAGCCATTCATTTGTTTAGTTGTCTGAGTGATTATTGCACGACTGCTATGAATTATGCCCTTTTCAGTCATTGGTTACATTTATCACATAAATATACTGTATGACTACTCTTTGATAAGCATTTACCAACAGAATTATGCAAGATTTCTGAAAAATACTTGGTTAGTTTTTTCATGTGGCTACACAATAAGCAAGACAAAGCTATTCATGGGGCAATATAATTGGAAAACCGTTTTGTGTTTCTGTGTCAAAGCCTTGATAACAAGCCTTACTAGTTCATATTAATAATACATAAAAGTCAGAAACACTATTAGAATATATTATACCGTTGATTTTTTTTTTTTTTTGTTGTTGATTCCATTTGACAGGGAAAAGGTAAGAAAGAGAAAGAATGCGATTTTGCACAGTTGCTTTGGTTTCGAGGTAATGTTCTGATTCGTAATACTGTTACAGTATTGATGCATTAATCAGTGATCGCGGCACAAAGATCACTCTGTCCACACAACTGTCTTACACACACTTTATGTGTATCGTAAGCTTTGTATTTAAAGTAATAACTTATTATTGGGTTTGCGAAAATAAAGTAACATATATCTGCACCTGGTACTATCTTAATGGTGTATATAAGCACATTGACAGGCACAAATACACACAAGCATCGCTTTGAAACCCCCCCAGCCATCCGATATATTTTCGATTCCAATGACACGTACATCAATAGCTTAACAAAAAAACGAAGTTTCATCTCGAAATATCTCCAGTCTGTGTTCTATCTTCATTAAATTCAAAGATACATCTTAATTTGGCTGTGAATAAGGTCATAATAAAAATGCAGTCTACCTCAAGTTAAATTATTTACTAAAACCTACAATTTATAACTCTCAGTCAAAAAAAGAGAGAAAAAATTATTTCTGCTCGTCATTGAACAAGGGTAAGAAATTCAAAATGAAAAGCATAAAATTGAAATTTAATTATTATCAGATGATATTAGATTTTTTTAGTGAATTGTGGCTTTATTTTTGTTTTTTTAACCATTAATATTATTAATGTCATTATTCCGTTTTAAAGAGCTGCTGAATCTAAGTTTAAGGTTTTGTTATTATTATTTTTACTATTATTATTGTAATTTAAATAATAATGGCAAAATCGCAACCTTACATGAAGTGGCTTTAGAAAATGTAATAATAGTAATAATAATACTACTAACAATAATGGTTAAAAAAATAAAACCCTAATTCACTTAAAACAAATAAATTAAACATCGTTCGATTTTTTTAACACTCAGTAATACTAATAATACTAATAAGTGACTAGATGTAACTATTACATATGCTGAGTGAATTACAAATACAATGAATTGCTGATACGCATACAGCCCGTATACAAAAATATCATAACGACAGTGAAGACATTAAACTTAAATCTATAGATCCTTGTTCTCAGACGGGAATATTAAATTCTATTTTTTCTATAATAAAACTCCGCAAAAAAAGCAACCGCGATTGAAAAATCAGCTCAACCTCTAGCTGTATGAATGAAGTGTTAAATTAGAAACGGCCCAGGACCGCAAGGAGGCGCTGCAGGCCGTCTAATGGATTGCGCGCGCCCGTGTCACTCGCTATTTAAAGAGTGTCAGTGAGAAGGAAGCTGAATGCGGCGGGTAATTAAAAACAAATTGCAGGTAGGAGCCGACTGCAACAAGATGATATTGCCATTAATACTAATTTAGCGATGCACCTGGACGAAGAAGGGAGAGTAGGAGAAAGAAAGCAAGTGTTGTGACGCGCTTGGAATGGAGAGTCCGTTAAAGTGCCCGAAAGAGCAGTGAAGTAGACATCTGCGCTGCGCAGACTAGTTACAGCCCAGTAAGACCTACAAAAAATAGTTCGAAAAAAAGCAAAAATGCATTCGCCAACGAAGTTTATTTCTTTTAAAAGACTGAATTGTAGAATCCGCACTTATTGTTAACGCTCACAGATTAAGCCAGTGGTTTAAGTCTTGCGCTTTTGTTTAAGGTCCGGTAGGACGAATATGATCGCCTTTTTCCTTTCCTTTGTGTCAGATCAGGTTAAAGCGCTGTAATATTTAACACTTGGAAAGCCAATACTTATAAAACTGACGACTACATAAATATTATTCTTTTCCCGCATTATAATGAGATAATGCTATTAGTTTACTGCATATCGTTTTCTAATTTAACTGTTTTTAAATAATGCTCCTTTCAACGTTTTGATTCTCCAGGTATTTTAATAATAATTTATAAAATCCACAGATAAACCTTTTTAGCAACTGAATATTATATCAAAATGACTCTCTACCTTTTTTGTTATAAGGATGTGATTTTTTTTATTATATTTGCATCTACTGCTTCTCAAAGCTATTGTTATGACATCCATTATAATTGAGGCAAAGCATCATAAAATATTTTTAAAAAATCATTTTTTTCTAATGGAAAAACAATAGACCATAGAGTTTCATTATTTAATGTATCAGGTTATTATGTGAAAGATGTGTTTATTTTTTAACAGGCAAAAGCTACTAATTAAAATCGTAATCAAATTATTTTTAATTAGAAAACTAATATATTATATTTTACTATATTATATTGTTTAAAAAGTATGCGTTATAGAAAAAAATAACAATTAGAGCACATCTTATGTCCTCTTTCATATATATGTATGTATGTAGGGCATAGGCCATATAAAACTTGAGAGCATACACAAAACGATAATAGATATGAAAAATGTGGGCAGGGAAAAAGTTTTCACAGGAGAGCATTATCAGAAGTTAGCATGCACAGAATCTGCTGCAGTAAATGATACCCGACAAGGAGCAGTCTGGGTTGTCCTGCAGTTCCCTCAGTCCATAAAGGATCACCTGGATTACTGAACAAGTGCTAAATAACACAGCAAAAGTTTAGGCTGATTACCTTTGCGGCATACAATAAACACTGAAAAAAGCACAGTAATCAATACATAGAGTCCATTAACATTAGTCTAGTGAGATATGCAGTGTTCGGCGAAGCTCTCACTTTGATAACAAGACATTGGACAGCAAGCCTCAGGTACCAGAGAACAGTTCAATGCCTTGCGCTCTTACTGCAAAACAACTAATCTAACATGGAGGCTTTCTTGCTTTACAGTGTGCCTTTGTACAGTGGCATGCGTTTAGCTGTTGGCATCATTTTCATTTGCAGCCCTACCTGTTAGTCTGACCCAGAGCATCAACATACGGGCAACTCGACTTTAAGGTATGAACAAGTGTTAAAAAGACAATGGAGTTACTTTGGTTATTTTGGAGACAGGTACTTGCTGCCTCACAGGGAGAGCCCTAAGTGACTTAATTAATAATTGTAAAACTATATATTGTACCTTTGAATGTTCATCAACCTAATTTAAATATGGCTGTACATGAGAGTAATGAAGAAACTGTATAATTACAAGACATTCAAATTCCTGAGAGTGGATCTAAGTCCTCGATCCCTGTAGGGCCAATGAAGACAGCAGTGTTTGAAATGATCTCTCTGTTATTAACCAGCTTCTATATTTCATCAAATGTGGAGGATACTGGAAATAAGTAATCCAAGTTAAAATGCAAAATTATCCACAAGATTGTGATTGAAGATTTAAACAATAGTCAACAAAAGCAAACAAAAATAGAACAGTGGAATGTGAATATGTAAACCATACGGACCATCAGGATCAGCTCTTCCACCTTGCTGGATGTTCACCTGTAAAGCTCACCAGGATGTCATCACCTCTTTAGCAACAGACTTCACTGATCCCATCTCCAGTGATGACCAAGGTCCTGATGTGTAGTGTTTACAACCCTATCCTCCACTCAGTGACCTTGACATTTGCAGAGTGACTGTCAACATATTCATTCATCCATCCACTGGTGCACACCAGGAATCAGCCTTGAATGGAGTGCCAGTTCATCGCTGGCACCCTCATCGAAAGACTCACACCAGGCCAAAGTACCCACACAAGAGGCCACACAGAGAATAACTGAGCCAGCCCTGTCACTCTGCTATACACTGTGCCCTACCTGAAAATGAAATTAGTTTGGGTAAAAGACAAATAGATATTGTTCTACTCTGAGACTGTCTTACACAAATATCTAGGAGATTAGGCTCTTTGCAAATCACATTTGTTTCAGATTCAGCAGAACAACTGCAGTTAAAAAAAAAACAGAATAAAAGTTAGCTTTGTAATTCTCCAATAACAAGCTGACTCGTCTCACAATTCAAAGAAGTTGTCATCCAAACTCTTCTTCTGCAGTTGGGCAAGAAGATGATCTTGAAATCCCAGCCAGCGAAAGACTTCTTGCACTTGCACTTATATTAACATGCAATATGAGACTTGAAACAGCACCGCTGCAGCATCAGTTGATCCTGCGTCAAAGTGATACAAATTCACAAGAATGTGTGTTTTCTTGCAGCTTGTGTCCAGCGGAAGTGAAACTCGCACTCCTTCCTTATGCAACAGAAAAAAACAATTAGATTTTTGCCATTGAGGTGCTACTTAAGTTCTACAATGTTTATTGATGCCATTTACAAAATGTCTTCCTCCTCATAAGACATCACTAATAAGTGTAATGGTAATCATCTATATAATAATACACTAATGCCTGTGTATCCAGTCTCTCAGGGCAATCTGATCGGTCAATTTGGCTTTGGTGACCCAACAAAAGTGGAAGTGCAAGATGCACAAGGAGAAGTAAAGGCACACGGCGAGAGAGTCGCCTTCAAAGATGTAAAGTATAAAACTGGTGTGGTCATGTAAGGTATAACACGGGATCAAAATAAGTGGTGGGGTGCCAGCCAGTTTGCTTGATTTAACTAACAAAAGATAACAGTAACAAAAATAGTGGGTGAAGGCACTATCGCTATGCTTTCTTAAATTTCTCAGGTCTGGAGTAGAGCTCCATTTGTGTCAAGCATTAGTCCACAATGAGACGCCACATTCCGGGAGTGCCTCAAATATATAGCCCCCCGACAGGAAGATGGAGAGTCAGTTGCTCTAATTAGGCTTCTTCTTTGTGCTGTGGGAAAAGAAAAAGACAATACCCTTAGTGACAGCATCCCCTCTTGTCCTGGGGGTGATATTGCTTACCAAAGGAGGATCCAGGAAGATGTCAGGTGTGCAGCTGTGACACTGGACAGGAAATGAGAAAGGTGCCTGAAAAATAATGGCACAGTTTGAGAAGCAGGTTTTATGGGAATATGCTTGAGAAAGGGAGCACTGATGATTAGGGGCTCATTTCTTTTAAGTAAACTATTTGACTATTTTTATTTTTTTGTGACTCAGTGTAAAAGGTGAACTTGTAAATCTCGTTATTTTGGAGTAGTCATCATTATTATCATGAATCATGTTATCTTAATTATCTGCCATATGATTTAGCATTTTTTTCCATTGAATAAAAGTTAGAAATTTATGAATATCAATTTATGTTTCTGCTTTCAGTGTTATATAATATTATATAATATTGATACTGAGTTTAATAATATCCTTTGATGGTCATATTTCATAACAAAACAATATGTTGATAGATCTTCATTTTGTGTGTTTTATTTTTTATGGCTGTTATGATTTGCATTTATTTTCTTTGCTATATTAATATAGGAATGGCATGAAGGTGCAGTGGTAGTGCTGCTGCACACAAAAAGGAAGCCAGGATTCACATTCTGGGTCCTCCTTGCGTGGAGTTTGCATGTTCTCCCCGTATCCCCGTGGGTTTCCTCAAGGAGCTCCGGTTTCCTCCCACAGTCCAAAGATATGCTTAGGTGGATGACAATGCTAAATTGGCCCTAACGAGAGTGTGTGTGTGTGTTTACCCCATGATGGACTGGCACCTTGTCCAAGGATTGTTCCTGTCTTGTGCCCTATGCTTGCTGGGATAGGCCACCTCAGGATAGAGTGGGTTTAGAAGATGGATGCTAATGTTGAAATTTTAATTCTGTTTTTCTGTTTATTTGGGGATTTTGATTTGCAGAATTCATTTTTGTTATTACTTTTTCTGAATTTTGTTTAAATGTAGTTAACATTATTTATATATTATTATTATTATTTATATGTTTTCCTACAATGCTGTCTTGAAACTCTTGCTTGTTATGATGTCATGTATGTGTTGCTAAGGGATCGGGGTCATGCTAAGTATTTTGTCAAGGGTATAAAGTTTAGTTGACATTATCTGAATTTATGAAACAAAGAATAAGTGTATGTTTAAAAATTAGGGTTTACGACAAGTTTTTTTTTCAGTACAAATTAGCATTTTGGTTTTCGGTTATGATGCTACAATTTTTAATACTTCCAGTTACAATCTAATTTTCTAGCTTTTTCTACCTCTCAATTCCAATCTATGAGGGATGTTCAAAAAGTTTCAGCACTTTTTCTTAACTCTATTTATTAAGAATTTCAAAAACAAATTACATCACTTTACTACATAGTCACCTTCCTTTACGATGCAATTTTCCCAGTGTTGTACTAACTTTTAAATGCAATCAGCAAAAAATGTTTTTGGTTGAGTGCGTAGCCACTGATGCACTGCTGCTTTCACACCAAGGTTCTTTCTTCATTCCTCGTGGTCGTGTCTGTAGCTGGACGTCCGGAGCACTCTGCATCTATTAGGCCATTCTTTAAACATTTCATTTCACTCATAGACGACTCTAAGAGAGAGAACTTTATCCCCATACTGAGCATGCATACGGAGATTAATTTTTGCTCCCGGCACACCATCTGCCCACAAAAAGCGAATGACAGAACGTTGTTCCTCTTTGGTGCAATTTATAAGTTTAGTAGCCATCTTCTCCACGGGGTGACAACTCTTATACTAAACTGCAAGGGCAGCTGGCTTGCCAGGAAGAACTAGTCACATGACACTCTCAGACACGACCAAATACTACTCCTCTTGCCTTCACCGTTCCCACGAAAATATAATTGTGCAGAAACTTTTTGAATGACCCTTGTATCTCCTGCTCCTTTTGTTTCTGCCCTTGTGGTGTGCCATTTTAATTGTCGGCACAACAATGGCTACATTTTATCATTACTGGTGCTAGCATCCTAATACATCATTGGAACCCAATTTCTCTCCCTCATTCCCTTCATGTGAGATTTACTGGAGGCTGTCGACTTCCTCAGCTACCCTCCAGCGCCTCTGCTTCCATGTGGCTCCAATGATCTTTTCTCTGCCTCATCCACTGCCTGTATATTCACACCAGCGACTCTGCCTCACATTGCTCATTTGGGGTCAGCCAGTCCAAGCCAGGATCCAACTTAGGCCAGTTTTTCTTTCTCACACACACACACACACGCACACACACACACACACACACACACACACACACACACACACACACACACACATGCACGCACACACACACACACCCACATACACACACACACACACACACACCTCATCTGTGCGGTCTTCTTCTCAGGAGTCTCTACCGCTTCTCACAGCATCTCTCTCTGAGCTTTATGTGGCAGCAGCAGAATTTTCATGTCAAAAAACCCACTGTTCCTAATGAATGTTTGGCCACCTCTTTCATTAAAAGCAGAAAGCAGACTCTTATTTTACACATTACTTAGCAAACAAGAAATATTGTTGATATTTCAATAATCTAGATGCCAAAAGATGGGCAATTGAGAGCTTTGTTACTTTGAACTTGACTACTACAATGCAACTTTAAGAGATATTGCTTGATCAGTGGAGATAAAACTAGATTGCCATTTCATGGAAATTCAAGGTCTGTTTTTTTGTATGTGAAGACTGCGAGACAAAAGCACAAACAAATCTGAACAAACTAATGTTAGAAATGTTCTGATATTATTGGAGAAAGACGTTAAGGTAACTTTGTGGTTTTAAAGAACAAAGCAAAGAGGCTGGAGTCCCTGTGCTCATGTTGAGTTCTATTCTAGCCAAGTTTTATTTCTTTGTCTTTCTCTTCTTTTCATTGTTTCTCCTTTTTTATTTATTTGCCCTGTTTTTTTCTGTTGCAGAGTTATAAAAATCTAGTTCTCTCAACATCCATTTAATTATAATCTGGTATTGTGAGTAGTGGCTCTATACTGTACATTCATATATTTATTATGTCCAGAGAAATTCTTACTCGTATGTGTACTTCAAAATGCAACATGTCACCATTCTCCAGCACTACGATTAGTGACTGTAAAAGGCTTCCCTCACTTTCTTCTTCTTCTTCTTTACCTGATCTGGATGTGACAGGTTGAATTTGGCAGTCATATTCACACAGAAATTATCCTTGCCAAGAGGATATGCCTATGAGGCTTATCCAGAGTCTCCCTGCATGAAGTAGGGCAAGGAATAAAGATTAAGAACAAGCTTAGGAACATTTTTGTGGGTTCAATAGTGTTTCCAGTATGCAGATTATTGCATCTGACCTATAATATAACAGTGATCAAGAGTTCTGTCAAGTCTGTGGTTTTGAATGCTATTACTCAGAACTGTTCAGTCAGTTCAAAGGATAGAAAGAGAGTGAAAAAGAATTCTCTGGGACAATTTGACTCATGATCTTTGTGGGATGATGTATTATAGGTACACTTCCTGGAACTCAAATAAACATCAAATTGTTAATATTAGAAGGAAGATGGCCTAATGGCAAAACACACATTCAAAAGGTGATATCCCAGGGAAGGAAATTAGGAGGACAGTGTGATACCTGATGCTTGGAAGCAAAATGCCACCTTGAAAGTGGATATCACTTTCAGGTCTTTTGCGCGAAACTGTGGATGTTCAAATTAAATCCTGTTCTTTGTTTAAATGGAATGTGTGGCCTGTGTGTGTGGGTCTCACTCTTGCAGTCCTCAAACCCAAAAATACCAAAGAAACTATAAATATAAGGGAATTAATGTTTTATTACCGTGGAATAAAAAAAGGTTACAGAGCACTGGAGGCAAAACACAACAAATGGAATAGTAAAGCAAACATGAAAAGACCCTTCACACCTCCCCCTGTGTACATCTTCAACCTTTCTCCATTCTTCCTCCTCTTATCTTCTCCTTCCTCCTGCCAAATGAACTCTCATCCAAACCCCACTTGATTCCAACTTCACCAAAGTAGCGACCACTGGCCTCTTTTATACTGGACCACTTGTGAGATCACTTCTGGCCTCCTCTGAAGTATTTTTGGATTAGGCAGAACCCTACAAATCCCCTGGAGTTGTCTGCCAAGAGCTCCTTGTCGTGGCCCCAGGTATCCTTCCCAAACTGCTTGCCCACTTCTAACCAAAGGGCCAGACAAGCCTGCAGGGACCTCAACTGCACCCTCCTATTGTTAGCAGTTACGGGGCTGGGGAATGTACACTCTTTTATTGCACTCTCCCACTGTCCTTCTGCTATTTCTTACATCTCTTTGTAATTCAAGGGATGCTTTCAGCCTGCATCTAAACCTCGTATTCCTGCTGGGGCAGTTTACGCTTGGCTTTCTGTCCATGATGTGTGAAAGTGACAACAGGTGCATTGGAGAGGCAACAGCAAGACAACCCCAAAAAGGGAATGGCTTTGCAGGTGGTGGCCACAGACAACTGCTCTTCCCTTATCCTTCCTGACTGATTCTTCTCTAGTTTGCATTTTGCTAGTGTCCTTGTCACTTCTGGTAGCATGATGCAGTGTCTGCAGCCATTTCAGGTTGCACAGGTATTCCATCCATACATGCCATCACAAGAAGGTTTGCTGTGTCTCTCAGCCCAGTCTCAAGAGCATGGAGGAGATACAAGGAGACAGGCCTTAGAAGGGCATCAACTCAGTAGCAGGACCGGTATCTGCTTCTTTGTGCGAGAAGGAACAGAAGAAGCACTGCCAGAGCTTTACAAAATTACCTCTAGGTGGATACTGGTGTGCATGTTTCTGACCAAACTTTCAGAAGCAGACTCCATGAGGTTGGCATAAGAGCCCGACATCCTCAAGAGGCACCTGTGCTCACAGCCATTTACCATGCAACTTGATTGGTATTTGCCAGAAAATAACACAATTGCTAGCTCCAATATTGGCATCCCATTCTTTTCACAGATGAGAGCAGGTTTACACTGAGCACATGTGACAGACATGAAAAAGTCTGGAGACACCGTGGTAAACGTTATGCAGCCTGCAAACATCATCCAGCATGACTGGTTTGGCGGTGTGTCAGTGATGGTCTGGGGAGGCGTATCCTTGGAGGGTCGCACAGACCTCCATGTTCTAGGCAACGGTGTCCTGACTTCTGTTAGGTACCAGGAAGAAATCCTCAGAGCCACTGCCGCTGGTGCAGTGGGCCCTGGGTTCATTCTGGTGCAGGACAATGTCCGGCCTCATGTGGCCAGAGTGTGCAGGCAGTTCCTGGTGAAGACATTGATGTCATTGACTAGCCCACTCATTCTCCACCCCTGAATCCAATTAAGAACCTCTGGTACGTTATATATTGGCACGTCCGATGTCGCCAAGCAATGCCAAAGACTGTCCAGGCGTTTACTGATGCCCTGATCAGGTTTGGAGTGCATACAGGCACGTGGAGGCCATACACACTACTGAGTCACACTATGAGTTGCCATAATGAAATTCATGCAAGTTGACACAGCCTGTGATTTCAATATTTGACTTTGATTTTCGGTGTGATGTTGAATCCATCCTTCAATTGGTTGGTGATTTTGGTTTCCATTAACTGTTGTTACATCATTTTGTTCTGAACGAATTACAAAGTATTACTTAGTAAAGATTTTCCACTTATGAATATTTCATTCATCAATTTAAGTGTTCCATTAATTTTTTGAACAGTATATATACATGTAAAACCCCGCTCAATGATGGCCCACTATAGAGTCCATGCCCAAGATCAGCCATTACCACATCTTCACTAACATTCATTTAGTGCACTTACATACTGACAATCAGTTGGTTTGTGTATTGTAGAGTACTACCTGTGCTTTTTACCAGTCACGTCTTTAGTAACACCTGCAAGTGATGTTAGTGCAGCTAGGAACAGCTTTACACATCACATTAAAATTTTTGGTGATCTAATCTTGACCAGATAGCACTCATTCAAAAACAGGTAAAAAAGCATTAGTGATCGAATTATAATCGGATCAACTAAAACTATACCCACAGATGATCAGAAATGGAGAGTGACTATATTAAACACAAGTGTAAATGTAACTGTGTTTCTGTCCACATACAACATTCATATAACCAAAAGTTGCCTAGGCAAGCGCTGACAATTTTTCAGCTTTAACAATGAGCAGAATGGTAACTGTGGTGTGTGTAAAGTCCAACTACCAGTTTTGTTCTTGAGTCTGTAACATCTTTTGAATCTTGCTAAAACAATGAAATGTGATGGGTCATTTTTTCTCTTTTTTCTTTTCAATCATTATCAAATAAATCAAATCAATTTCTTTTTGTCACATACACATTAAATATACAGTACAATATGTGGTGAAATTCTTACTTGCTTAACTCTTATGACTGCCTTGAGATGAATGTAAAGGGTCAATATCTGTATACATTTATAAATTCAAAAATTATTAATAAAATTATAAATGTAATAATAATAACTAAACAGATGACTTAAATAACAATGTGAGAGAGTTAACAATTGGACATCATGTATTTCTAGACACTTTTCTTATTCAAGATGCAGATGGACTGTCAACAAGAGCTCCTCTACAGTCTCTCTGAATTGGACTTTAGGCAGCATTAGTGTTTACCTGACACAGCACAGAATCGAGGCCATTGTTGGGAAGGCTGGAGTTCCTGCCCTGGTTCGACATTGGTAGGTGTAGATATCCTGGAGGTTAGTGAGTGCACACCCAGTGATGTGTTGTGTACCTGTAACCTCAGTTTCCCTTTTGACTGGAGGTTACTAACTGTGGTGAGCTGATAAATGCAAGTGACCACCAGACCCCCAACTCTTAAACAACAGTAGTGTTGCATATGTGTGAGGAGTTCTCTCCATCTGATATTCATCTGGACATGATTCAGACAATGGACATGTATTTTAATGAAATATATAAAAGATAATATAAAGGTAATCCACCTAAATTATATACGTGTACAATGTAGACATAATATGTTCATTTCAGGTTTACAGTGCCTTGTGAAAGTATTCTTCTTGCTCGATTACAATCTGGAATTAAAATTGATCTTCATTTGGATTTTATGTAACGGACGTAACAGTATAGTTCAAATTGTTGAAGTGTAATATATATACAGTGGTGCCTTGTACTTCTAACTTAACTTATTTCAGGAGGCTGTTTGATCTCTGAATTTTTTTGAAGTCCGAATCAATTTACCCCTGTAGAAATAACGGAAAGTGAATGAATCCATTCCTAGAATCCAAATACACATAATTTAAAGTAATAATAACACAATTAAATGCCCTAAATAATAAAATATGTAAATACTGTATAATAAAATAAAATGTATGGAGGTGCACATAGATGCAGTGGCTCGGTGTTCTTCTTTCGGTGCTTTGTTTGTCTTTTTGTGTATGTGTTGCTGTTCATCATAATGACATTCTGCTGGGTGAATAACATCTACAGCTGGCACAATCTCCTTAAAATAGCACTATACAGCGAATGGACTGTGTGAGATAACCAGCCCGGACACAAACCAAACGGACACCGGCAGTTCTAAAACACACACGTTTATTATAATAAAGGTCCCAAAACCCAAATCCGGCACACACACAGTGCTTCCAGCACCATAACACCCTTCTACGAGCCTTCAATGTCCGTGGGCCACCTCTCTTCCTCCTGTCGCTGGAGCTTAGTCCACCTCCAGCTCCCGACTCCAGCTTCCCAACTGTAGGAAGGCGGCCCCTTTTATATTCACCCGGATGTGCTCCAGCTGCTTGTTGATGACCTTCTAGCAGCACTTCCTGGTGTGACAGAAGTGCCGCACTAGCACCCGGAAGCACTCCGCGCATCCCTGGAAGGTCCTTCCTCCATCTGCCCAGGTGTGGCTGAAGTGCAGATCTCCCGGGCTCCACGATGCTTGGGGCACCCCCTGGCGGCGGCCACAGGCCTCACTGTGTTTGCGCATCCTTGCTCCATCCCCATGGTCCCCTCCTTATCCAGGGCGGTTGCCCCCTTGCGGCCTGGGGGACGTACAGACTGCCTCCCGGTCCTTCCAGGCGTCCCGGCTGGGACTGGCCCCCAGCCTCCAGCCACAACTGTTACAGCTGACTTTCTGCACTTCCACGAAATGGACATAGCCAGGAGTCCGGGGTCCCTGTCGATTACCATCACCACAGGTAGGAGACGGAGACGGCACAGGAACAGGAAGGCAGAAGTGGGGCTGCCAGGCTAGCGTGCCTGCAAGGCTGCAGATGCGGCCACACAAGTCACCTCTTCCTAACATTTTTCTCACCAACGCAAGATCCCTCGCAAATAAGATGGAAGAGTTGAAGGTAAAGGTTGCAGCGAATAAGATTGTTAAAGACAGTTGCACTCTGCTAATTACAGAGACCTGACTTCATTCACTCATTCTGAATATAGCTCTCGAGTTAGCAGGCTGCACAGTACACCGGCAGGACAGGACCAGAGACTCCAGTAAGAAAAGGGGGAGATTATGCCTTTATGTCAACAACAGGCTGGCATACTAACACTAAGACTGTACAAAACAGATGATGTTCATGCTCGCTGCATAAGCGCCATCTGTTGCTGCCTTTTTTCACTGCACACATAGTTCGAACATAAAAAGCGTTGTTCGAACTCCAAATCATATTTCTATTGATTTTAGCATTTGAACTCTGGAACGTTCAAAGTTAGAAGTGTGAGGTACCACTGTATAAATATTATTAATATAAATATTAGCAAAAACTGAAAAGTTGTGCTTGTATAAGTATTCATCCCTTTTGCTATGAAACCCCTAAATATGATCTGATCCAACAAATTAACTTCAGAAGTAACATAATTAGTTGATTAGGGTCCACCTGTGTGCAATCAAAGTGTTATTTGATCTCTCAAATAATGTCTGTATAAACAGACCTGTTTGGAAAGGCCCCTAACTCTGACACACCACTAAGCAAGCAACATTAAGGAGCACTTCAAACAGGTTATAAAAATATCCCAAACTTTGTATTTCACACAGAACAACATTAAATCCATTATAGCAACAATAGAAAGGAATATGGCACCACTACAAACCTGAGAAGAGTGGGCTGCCCACCAAAACTCACAGACCAGGCAAGAAGGGCATTAATATGAGATGCAACAGACAACAAGACACCAAAAATATCATTAAAGGGGCTGCAGAGATCCACAGTGGAGGTAGCACCACTTTAAGCTTTACACTCCAAAGAGTGAGGCTTTATGGAAGAGTGGCCAGGAAAAAAAGCCATAGCCTAAAGAAAAAAATAAGAAAATACATTTGGAGTTTATCCAACGGCATGTGGCAGACATCCCAAACACATGGAAGAAGGTTCTCTGGTCAGACGAGACTTTGATTGAACTTTTTGACCATCATGTGAAACGCCAGGTGTGGCACAAACACTACAATTCCTTTGCCCCAAGAACACCATTCCCACAGTGAAGCATGGTTGTGGAAGCATCATGTTAGGGGTATGTTTTTCATCGGCAGAGACAGGAAAACAGGTCAGAATTGAAGGAAAGAGAGATGGCAGGAAATACAGGGCAATTCTTGAGGAAAGTCTGCCAGAGCTTTGAAATTGGGATGAAGGTTCACGTTCCAGCAGGACAATGACCTTAAACATATTGCTAAAGCTACACTGGAGTGATTTGAAGGGAAACATTTCAATGTCTTGGAATGGCCTAGTCAAAGCCCAGACCGCAATCCAAATGAGAATCTGTGGCATGAAGATTGCTGTACACCAACACAACCCATTTAACTTCAAGGAACTGGAGTGGTTTGGCCTTGAGAAACAGACAATAATCCTATTGGCTAGATGTGCTAAGCCAATAGAGTCAATTCCTAAGAGACTTGTAGCTGGAATTGCAACAAGAGGGGGCTCTACAAAGCATTGACTTTGGGGGGTGAATACCTATGGACATGCAGGATTTCTGATTTTTTTGTGTTAATTATTGTTTGTGTCACAATAAAAAATATTTGCAGCTTCAAAGTGTTAGGCATGCTGTGCATATTAAATAGTACTAACCCCCCCAAAATCTTAATTCCTGGTTGTAATGTGACAAAAAAGTAGAAACACAGAGGTTGGATTTTAATCTGTCTTTGAATAAATGTTCAGCATTGTTCTACAATATTTTTTAACCAGGCTAATAAAATATAATGTTATCATAAAGAGCTGTTTTGATTAGTGCTCTTGTTTTAGGAAAGTATCCTTAGCTCCAGTTTTAGCTCCTACTTTTACTCTCATTTTTCCCTCAAATTCTAATACTAGTACCTTTCTATGACTTCATTCTAAAGCTGAAACATGATACATGATAACGTCACTCTTAATTTTACCATTGAATTGTACGAATGGCTATGGAAGTTTTTACTAACAACAACATAGCAGATCCAGTAAAATGGTGACAACCAACAAAATCACAACATGGTAACGTCTCAAACATAATTAAAAACAAGTAACAATAAATATGGCAATAATAAGTACTTAACACCTTTTCATTTAGGTTTGTACTCCAGCCTGGGCTCGTGCTGCCAGCCATAGTTATGAGAAGATGCAGTCCTTTGGCTCGAACTTTCCCTTAGGAAGGCCAGCACTAAGGGGCTGCACTGTGTGCACTCTTAGGGGCAACAAAACACTAAAAGGCTGACTGAACACTTTGTATGGAAATAAGAAATGATTACATTTGATTGACTAGAAAAGCTGAATTTTTTGCCTATGTAGGGCTCAGCCTTTAAATATTAGAAGTTCACGTGATTCGTGAAATAGACAGAATGATGTTTTGCCTACTTCAGCCAATCTCAACATTGTTAAAGTGCTTAACTGTTGGCCAACAGCTCTTTATTCCTACCACCATTTTTATATTTTTCAGAAGGTACATTTTATGTAAAACCAGACAAGAGCTAATTTACTTTGGGGTTTAGAAATTTACTATACTTCTCCAACCCTAACATCTGAAGCATCTACCTCCACTGTAAAAGTCCAGGGCTGTATCAGCATATTTTAATAAAGAACCAGAAGGAAATAATTCCACAGAAGTCTTAAATGTCAAATGATATTTTGGGCAATCCTTAATATTTTGGGTTTGATTTCATTGCTTTAGCATGAATTGAGTCAAAAATGTTATTTACTTTCTTGATGTGCCTTCTGTAACAGTTCACAAACTAACATATCTTTGTACTTGGGACTTTTTCCAGTTTGCTGCTGCTACTATTTTTTTCTGTGGCAATGGCAAACCCACCCTGAGACATGTATAACCCAGCAAAAAACAGATTTACACTATAGATACACCAGTATTATATGTACACAACTACACACGCACCAAGTCATCTTAAAATATGTCATTAATGGACAAAATCAGCATCTTTATGGCCTGTATTAAATAATTTGTTTGATTTTGCTGACTGCCCAGTTCACCCTTTATAGTATCAAGCAAGTAATAACCTCTGTCAAAGAGATGTCCAAATTTCTAATTTACTCTTGAGTGGTACGGGTCTAAGAACCCTTCAACCACGGTGGAAGGAAGTCTGTGACTATTAGCTTCAGAATCAGCAGTCTTTTGTAATTTTTTTATGTGGAAGCTGATAGATAAAATAGAAACTAAGCTGAACATGCTAAGGATAACAAGAATAAGAAGCATACTATAAAGTAAGAAAGGGCAAGCTTGTGGTCAAAAAATGAAGCAAAGGTCACTTTCCATGTTCTGTTTTTCACATCTCTGCCAAGAGAACTGTTTTTGATAATCCTTCTCAGATTGTATGATCTTTTTTTATATGATGTTTTATTTATTTATTTTTTACTTTGTGTGTGGCAGGCCCCGAAACCCTCTCCTAGTATAATGACCTTAGCATAGTGAAGGGGTTGGTATCTTTAGAGTTACAGTACATTATAGTGAGCATTGTGCTCCTGGTGGGATTACCCTTGATGGAAGTTTAACAAGCAGCAATCAAAAAGCACCAATGTGGTATGATGGTTATTTACTTAAGTACCATGGCATTTTGGCCAGGATATGGTATTGTAGTGAAAATTTGGTGACTGTGTGACATATTTATCATGGTGGAACTTATTCTATAGAAGCCAACTGCAGCAACTATGTAAGCTCACTTTTCACACGGTGAAAAATCTAGATTGAGAGTGGCATCTTTTTCTCTCTCCCTTCGCTCCATTTTACTCCATGGCTACTCAAGAGAAGATGTTACAAGATGGTTCATGGGAGTAAAAAAATCTGGTCAGCCTTGCTCAGTATGCTACCTTTGCAAAAATGTTGAAGATTGAGATGAGGCATGGAAGAGTATGTCCTTCTCTTTTCCCATGTCTCTTTCTAAAGTGTTGATAGTTATAAACACATGAGGTGTGAAGATTTCCTGACAACCAGACTTGGGACAACAGTCATAGTGTGACAGCAGCTTAGTACAACACTGGAGGAACTGGCCAAATCTACAATACTGGTCAATGGACATATATATATGCCCAAAAATTCAAAGTGTGTATGTAAAGTTTATACATTTCAGGACCAATTTCCAGAGTTAATTCCCTATTAAATGATAACTTGCAAACATAATTTATTATTAAACTAACACACTTATCAGCCACAACATTAAAACCACTGACAGGTTCAGTGAATAACCTTGTTAATATTTTGTTACAATGGCACCTGTAAAGGTCTGGGATATATTAGGCGGCCAGTGAACAGTCATCTCTTGAAGGTGACGTGTATGCTACAGGAAAATTGGGCATTTGTAAGGATCTGACTAAGACAAAGGCCAAATTGTGATGACTAAACGACTGGGTCAGAGCTTCTCCAAAATAGCAGGTCTTGTTGGATGCTCTCAGTATGTAGCAGTTAGTACTTACCAAAAATGGCCCAAGGAAGGACAACTGGTGACAGGATCATGTGCTTCCAAGGCTCATTGATGCGCATGGAGAACAATCCCACATAAGAGCTACTGTAGCACAAATTACTAGAAAATGTAATGCTGGCAATGAGGGAGAGGTGTCAAAAGAAACAATGCATCAGTTTCCTGTATATTGAGCTGTGTAGCCATGAACTGGTCAAACTGCCCATGCTGACCATCTGTTCACTGCCAAAAATGACTACAATGAGTATGTGAATGTCAGAACTGGATTATGGAGCAATTGAAGAAGGTGGCCTGGTCTGATGAATCGTGTTTTCTGATGAATCATGTGCACAGTTTGGTTCTTGGGCATCTTGTACCTGGGGAAAAGCAGGGGTGTACTATGGGTAGAAGGCAAGCAGGTGAAGGCAATGTGATGCTCTGGGCAATGTTCTGCTAAGAAACCTTGGGTCCTGGCATTCATGTGGATATTATTTTGACATTTTCCACCTACCTAAACATTGTTACAGAGCATGTACATCCTTTCATGGCAATGGTATTCCCTGATGGCACTGGCCTCTTTCAGGTGTATAATGTGCCCTGCCACACTGTAAAAATGTTCAGGAATGGTTTGAACAACATGAGGAGTTCAAGGTGTTGACTTGGCCTCTAAATTCCCCAGATCTCAATCCAATCAAGCATCTGTGGGATGTGTTGGAAAGACAAGTCCAATTCATGGAGGCCCCACCATAAAACCTACAGGACGTAAAGGCTCTACTACTGATGTCTTGGTACTGTGCAGTATACCAGACGACACCTTAAAAGGTCTTGTGGAGTTCATGACTTGATGGGTGAGAGATGTTGTGGCTGATCTGTGAATATGTCCAATGCTATGCTCTCAGCTATAGTGGAGTCATGGAGAGTTATCAAGCTGGCAGAGATCTCTGCTGTTCATTTTACTATTTAACTGATCTACTGTATAGTTGATTTGGCTGTAAAAAACCATCTTCTTCTTCTCCTAACTCTAAGTCATCTTCTGTAGACGAGGAAAGGAGATGTGGCTGATATTTTACCCGGATTAGTCTATATCTATATTTACAAAAATGTAACATGAAGGTAGTTTTTCGTTTCTTATATATGCACTCTGGGAATAAAGTGTAATAAAAACATCAATCGAAATTTCCTGGTCTAGTGTATCAGAAATAAGAACTTTTTCTCCATTTACCCATATCTGGAATGTTGTTTAAAAAACCTGGGAGTAATGACAGCACATAACCTTTCTACATTCCGAGAGCATGGACAGGCCACAATGAAGGTTAGCAGAATGGTGGGCTTCATTTAAAGAATTGAAGAACATGGTGATAGTAGTGTAATCTATCTTTGTATGCTGCAAAGGAAAATGGAAAGAGACTAAAAAATGTTAACTCTGTACTTGGGTTAAGAAATTTAAGGCAGCAATGAGGATAAATGAGAACCAAAGAGGTCTTCACATTTCTCTGAGTTGTGAAATATGAGCTGTTTAAACTAGAAGCTATATGAGGAGGAATATAAAGTAAAAAAGGCAGATTCAGGACAGATAAATGGCAGTAGACCTTCACAGAGAGTGTTAACTTTTGGATTTACTGCCAGTACGTACTTTGGGATATGACATACCAGATACTGTATGTGGCTCCTAACTTAACTGAAAAAGGGATAAACTTTTTTTTTATCTTTGCAAATTATGTCATTCTTTTAGGATGGATAACTGTTTAAATAGAAATACTCAATATATCAACCTCAACCATTATTTCACATGTATAAATTAAAATAATAATAAAACTACATTTTGTGCAAGATGAAAACTTCAAAGCTAGGTTATTTGTTCAAGATGTAAACTCTGTTATGTTTGTTATGATATCACAAAGTAAAATGGCAAAAATACGTGAACATACCTCAAAATGGCCTGGAATCCCAACCAGGTATCCACTGGGCTGTTTCAGGAACACGTCTTCTATATTGATGGATTAAAGGCCAGAAGTCGACATGACCGTCATCATCAAGTTCTTCCATGAGAACCCTGAATACAATGAGGACTGATTGAGGTCTATTATGTTAGGTAGAATGCCTAGAGGGGGCTTGGCGGCCTTGTGGCCTGGAACCCCTGCAGATTTTATTTTTTTTTCTCCAGCTGTCTGGAGTTTTTTTTTGTTCTTTCTGTCCTCCCTGGCCATCAGACCTTACTTTTATTCTATGTTAATTAGTGTTCCCTAATTTTAGTTATTTATTTTGTCTTTTTCTCTTTCTTCATCATGTAAAGCACTTTGAGCTACATTGTTTGTATGAAAATGTGCTATAGAAATAAATGTTGTTGTTGTTATTGTCTCACCATAGGCAGTCTAGCCCAAACACCAGGCTCAAAATGGGGCTCAGGCTTCAAGAGCATAAATGGACAAAAAATGCAGAAAGAATATAAACAAAAGTAAACACAAAAATGGCAAGACACAGGAAAAAGGCTAAAAGTGTTTGCTTAAAAAGTTCAAATCATAAACCAGAGAACAAAAATCCAAAAACAAAACTAAATTGAACATAAACCAGGAAATACAAGGAAATACTTATTATGAAAGACTTTAACTCCACAACCCAGAACTATCATTGCTACTCTGAGAGACCCATCACCTCAATGTGAATATAAAGGCTAAGGGTGGTCCCTCAGTAGTGACATCATGGTGTCCACGCCTCTAGGGGGTTCCACACACAAAACACAAGGAATGTAGTTAGGAGGCAGAAATGTGAATTTGTGAATTTCCCATTGGGATTAATAAAGTATCTATCTATCTATCTATCTATCTATCTATCTATCTATCTATCTATCTATCTATCTATCTATCTATCTATCTATCTACACAATAAATAAACAATAAACAATATTTATATAAACCAATGAAAACAATATTTGCACAAGAAGAAAAAACACATGACAAATTATAATTTATGTACTACTGAAATAACAATAAAAAGGAAAACATATTGTACATGAGGCAGGGAACAGTCCCTGGCTGAAACATAACAATGTCCAGTTTGGAAACAGGTAAAAGTATACGCATATATGAAAATGTAGATTCAATGTGTGATCTCTCATTTTCTCAGATGAGAACCTGAAAGTAGGCAAGAATGGGCCATTCAAATGAATGTCAAGGAAACCATCTGGAAAAGGAATCACCCCCCAATGTTCTTCAAGAGTGTAGATAGGACTACACTTCCAGTCACTTAACCAAGGACACCACATTTGAAGGTTTAAACAGTTCTGGATTCAGCAGTTCTGATTCAGCTGATAAAGAAGGAACGTCATTCTTTGATGAGTGTAAAATTTGCCTGTTGTGGGACAAGGCCCAAAGGGAAACTGACATCCAGAGGAGAGACTACCAAAAAGATTTGAAAATAAACAATGTGGAAGGCTAAAGATACCATTGGTGAAACCGTATAGGCTGATATAGTCATCAGCAAGATTTAATACACCTTTAAGCTTGGGTTTAAAGAGAAGAAACATAATTACTTATTTCCACTTTTTCTTCAAAGCTATATGCATTTTGCTCCTGTTCTCATCTCTCTTGTATTTCAAGTTATAAGACAAGATGTAACCAAGATTAAAGTGTTACAACACAATCTGTATCTGTAACCTGTTCATGCGAATAGACCCATTGGATACTGAGAAGTTCCAGATAGTTGGTGGCAGAGGAGGCCTCATGGTTTGAAGAGAGATGAAATTAAAATTGTAGAGTTGAACACATAACTCAAGTACACTGAATATTGCCATATATCCTACATTTCAAGTGACATTCAGTCATTAAAAAACTGTCCTTCAGGGTTTAGTGTTTAATGAGTTAGTGACATTAACACCCTCAAGCCTTTTTAAACATGCTTTTCAAAATTCCAGACAATTTTAGTTTGCTGGTCTAAAAGTCTTCCTTTTAAACATTTTTCAGACTGTAACTAAACAAGACGTACCAGGAAACTCTTTCCCACTTTACCTCAAAAATTAATGGTTTATTTGAATTGAGAAACAAGGGTAAAATGTTTCTCTTAAACCTCAATCTAAGAGAAACATTTTCTCTATGTTTCTCATGTTTCTCCACAGCTGTGTTCAAGTTTTATTTCCCTTGTCCTTGTCTACAGCTGAGGCAGCTAAACTGTACAATGATTGCAATGCATTTCATATGATATTCCTCTCCTTACTTGAGCTGTCTAAGGAATTTTAGTATTTAGCGTAATATGGCTATGACTGTCATCTGTAATGTTGCAAATATACAGTATTGAATCATAAGACGAAGAAAATTACACATCAACATCAACATTAAACCTGACTTTAAACTCAGTTCTCCTCAAAGGACCAACACCTACTCTAGGTTCACACCGCTGACATTCACCCTAACAACTTTGAAAGGCAGCCGTCAACGTAAAGGAGTGCCCTGTAGACTTTGTAATATTATATCATACCTAATCTGTGTTTTTTTTTATGGTGGTCCCTTTTCCACCCAGCTTTTGGTTTATTTCTGATCCTTAAAGAATTTAAGGAAGTGCATAGTTAGGGACCTTTACTTTGTCTTCAGCAAGAGAATAGCTTTGTGATTTTCTCTCTTGTTATACCCCCTGGAACTTGTGACATAGCAGTGCTAACCACTGCACCTCTACAGTAACTACTGCAATATCTATATTTCATTTATCACCACAAATCACTCAATGCCCGATACATGTTTTAGATTTAGGACAATAGCTTGGAAGGTATATTTTATTTCACCACATTTGCATATTGGTTAACACTACCGCCTTATATTGTTCTCTATGTTCCATATAACTCAGTGTTGGTAAGAGTGTACCCTAAGGTTGGTTGCAGAAGCTGGATGGATCAGCTCTTTCTCACTGTAACCCTAAGTGGAATAATGACATAATTTGGTTTAGGCAACTGGATGTATGTAGCCACTGGCAATTCAAAATGTGATTTTCTTTGTTATAAGGGAAGTGAATCAATGTCATTCCTTTACTATGATAATGCATATTGGTACAAGTCTATAAGTGGACTACTTTACCTCAGCTGGTACGTCCTTATTTTTCTGTTATGCAGAATAAGAGGGAGTAGCTTCGAGTGCAATTAAAAATAATTATACATTTTTTAATATTGTCCATTATTGTACTAGTAAGATAAAATGGTTTAACACTTTACAATGTGATGAAACTGCTGCCATAGTACAAACTGAATGAATCCTAATACAAATTGATGTGCAATAGCAAAGGAAAAAAAGTCAAAGGTTATTTCCACCTGAAAATGAAAGAAGGTTAAAGACACAATGTTTTGGTTGTAAAGCCTTCATCAGGTGTCCAACTGAAAAGGAAAGAGCAGATAATACATATAGGAGGGAGCAAAGTCAGGACTGATTAAAGGAGAAAAGGTGAGAGTAGGTGAGGAAAAGCTGCCATTAGAGAAGATGAAGGGAGAGATTAAAAAGTAGTCGGTCATTAAGACCCAGAGAAATATTTGATTGCAGGATGAGAATGAACTGAGCTTCATCGGTTATACCCTTTGAAAAGTTTCTTTGAAGCCCTGTGAAAGACCACAAGCAGAGACATCAGTGTGGCTATGATCAAGAGATGAAAAGTCTTCTACAATAGTCTTTGTAATGTCACTCATTTTAACGGCTCAAACGTGCTCTCCACTGAAAAAAGAAAATAATATGAGCAACAATGGAGCCTGGAGAATATACACAAAACCGAAACATAAATCAAAATATCTATAAGCTAAAAAACACTACAATAAATAACTTGTATATGTCAAACACAGCCTCGCTCATATGGGTTACAATCAGTGCAAAAATGAAATAAATAAAATGTCAAATATGAAACAAATAATCACATGCAAAAGTACAGCTATGTATATAAATGAGTCAAATTGTGAAAAAAATCATAAATAAAAGTCATCTAACTTTTATGAAAAGTCATCTAATTATGATGAACTACAATGTCATCATTTTATTATTATTAAAGGTTTTATTTCAAAATGTCCTAATTTTTAAAGACCATTTTTATTTTATAATGTGACTTTTCGGAATGACACATTTCCAAATTACTCTTTTAATGCCAGCACTGTTTATTTCAGAATGCCTGTTTTCCTAATGATTTTATCACTTGTCAATCAAGATGAAGACCACCCAGCTGAGCCCATTTCTGTTGCTTAATCCTTTACTTGTCAATTACATTTTCTTGATTGTAGATGGTACGATGCCAAATATATTTAGCGCTACTTGCATTCCTACTAGCAAACACACAGAGGCAGATAAAAGTTGAGACAGTCAGTTTGAATAGAAAAAGAAGCCATGTTACACATGATGCTGTTTTGAGACAAATTTATTGAAAGTGCTCAAATGGAGAAGTGCTCTTCAAAATCTAGCCATTGATACATAAGTTGTTAGCAGTTTAAGACTGGCTGATCACCATGTCTGCACAGAAAATGCCCCGGAAGAGATCACATAGGCATACTGTACATTAAAGGCTGTAAATTTCAGGTGACATTCTGATAGGGGCGATATTCTGTACAGAAACAGCATTCAATTGATCTTAAACTACTGAGAACCTCTTCATCAGCGTGAGAATTTTAAAGAGCACTTATCCATTTCAGCATTCCCAGTGTATCATCAATTTATCTTAAAATAGCCGATAGACTATTCTTCAGATTGGTGGGGCTAAATATTTGAGTGACAGTGAATGATTTGAAGAGAACATGGTGGGAGTCTCTGCATTCCACAAGCCTCGAGAACATTCAGGACAATATATAGAAATTTTAAGAGAGAGGATAAATAGTCCCATGTAGGAGTTGTGGGTTGTTCTTGCTGAATTGGGGAGAGTGAAAGAAAGTGTTAGGCAGACAGAATGACAGTGTGATGGGGTATTCGGACATACCTGAGGTATTACATTAACAATGACAGACTAGACAGCATGTCTTCTTTTACCAGGCATTTACCATGATAAGTGAGAATGTGTAACTAGGTTATTAGGCTTTTAATGCCCAGTTTATTATCATTTAAAAACATACCCATTGCTTGGTACAGTTACAACATCGTCTCCCCAATATCTCTTTTTATTTCATCTGAAAAACTTAAATATTTCAGCTCTGACTGCCTTGATATTTTATCAGGTAGAATGTAAGAAAAGTCTGAGTTAGCATAAGCCACCTTAATTAGGGGTGTTCATAACAAATGATTTATTTCATGTGGTAGAAGTACATAATAATCAAGAATAGTTACGTCCAATATTTGAAATATTAAAATGTGTGTTTCATTTTAAATTTTTAGCCTAAATATTCTTGATTTAAATAAAATTTCTTATTTTTCACCTTCTGGTAGAGGTCCGTGGAGGTCTTGATCCCTAGTAAAGGATCAAAACTAAAATAATATAATATCCATGATCACTAACCTTTAAATAGTCTAAAATGGTATTCCCACATGCTTATGTTTGAAATCTGTTATTTTTAACCTTCTGGCAGTGGCTCTTAGAGGGCTAGGGCCACCTGTAAAGACTCAAATATCAAACATATTATCACATTCATGATCTGTAACCTCAAAATAGCATAAAATGACACTCCACAGTCATATATTACCCATCTCTGTTTTTTTGGTGACTCTTAGAGGGCTAAGACCACTGGTAAAGAATCAAATATCAAACATATTATTACATTTGTGATCAGCAACATCAAAATAGCATAAAAAGACTCCACTGGCATATTTTACCCTTGTCCAGTTTTATGAGTAACCTTGACCCCTCATATGCAATTAGTGTTTGAACCAGCTGAACCGGCATGCAAAACTTCAAGTTCTCCTGATCAATTTTGCTGAAGACACCTATTGGTTTACTCTTTATCATAAGGGTGTAATTTCCTGTACAAAATATGGTCCAAAAATGCCATAAAAATGATGTCTTTTCAGGTCTAGAGTTCCAAAAATAAGGTAGAAACCCAAAAGCTTTTCATAACTACACATCAATTTGAATGGTGTATTACTGTATATGTGGGTTTTTTACAGGTTCAGGAGGCTCTAGTCTAAAAGAAAACCTGAAGTGATTTCAAAGTGCTTATAAGTAATTCTTATGAACACAAATCTTGCGCTAAAGTTATATGGTAACCTATAATCAGGGAAAAGTAATCAACAATTAACCAACAGGTATAAGTTTAGCCTAATGGTTTTGACTGACAAGTGGCAGAATCATTGTGAAATTAGGCATTCTGAAAAAATAATGATGGCATCAAAGATTAAGGTAATTTTGAAATAATACCTACAATAATAATATAATAATGACATTGTATTTCATAATGAATAGCTGGCTTTTCATAATAATTAGATGACTTTTATTTAATTATGATTTGTTCACAATTTATTGAATCATATATGTGTATATATATATATATATGTGTATATATATAGTATGTATGTATATATATATATATATATATATATATATATATATATATGTATATATACAGGCCCTTGCCTGTATAATGAATGGGCTGGAGGAGAGAGTGTCTTCAGGACTTTATCACCCCCGGGGGGATAGAGGGCAGCCCCCTTGGGTTCCTACAGCACCACAGATTCCCGCAGGGCATGCTGGGAGCTGGAGTTTGCTACAGCCCTGTTGCCTTCTGTGGGTACCGCCAGGAGCTGCTGCAGAGCCTGCACAGCCCTACTGCATTTCACTTGCGTCACAACCGGAATTGCTGCTGGAAGAAGATCACCGGGCATATATACTGGATATATATATATATCTTTTGCAAGAGATCATTTATTGCATAACTGCCGTTTTATTTTGGCACAAATGGTATTCCATACTTTCAGGATTATCTTTTCTCCAACGACTAAAGCTCACGTGCATCCCAAACAATAGAGAACTAAAGCTTTTTGAGTTTTGTTTTATTTTAATTTATCTTTTTTATTTGTCCTCTTACATTCAAGTGGTCTCCCACTTGATATACAGTGATCCATCCTAAATCGCGGGGGTTGCGTTCCAGAACCCCCCGCAAAAGGAGAAAATCCGTGAAGTTTAAACCATATGTTTATATGGTTATTTTTATATTGTCATGCTTGGGTCACAGATTTGCACAGAAACACAGGAGGTTGTAGAGAGACAGGAACGTTATTCAAACACTGCAAACAAACATTTGTCTCTTTTTCAAAAGTTTAAACTGTGCTCCATGACAAGACAGAGATGACAGTTCCATCTCACAATTAAATGAGTGCAAACATATCTTCCTCTTCAAAGGAGTCAGGAGCAGAGAATGTCAGAGAGAGAGAAAAGCAAACAATCAAAAACTGATTGGTGCTGTTCGAGCTTTTAAGTATGCGAAGCACCGTGCGGGAAGCATGTCGCTTGACAAAGCAGCCACAAGAAAGTCCAGCAAGGAAGAAAGCAATGTGAAGGTAGTCTTTCAGCATTTTTTAGACAAGCATCCGTATCCTCTAGGGGTGCGAACAGCCCCCCTGCTCACACCCCCTCCGTCAGGAGCAGAGAATGTCAGAGCAAGAGAGAGAGAGAGAGAGAGAAAGGCAAACAATCAAAAATCAATAGGTTCTGTTTGAGCTTTTAAGTAAGCGAAGCACTGTGCGGGAAGCATATCGCGCAACAAAGTAACCACAAGTAAGCCCAGCAAGGAAAGGAGCAATGTGAAGGTAGTCTTTCAGCATTTTTTGCGGAGCAGCCGTATCCTCTAGGGGTGCGAACAGCCCCTGTGCTCACAATATATTTGAGGAGTTTTATTTAATACGTAATACGTGCTCTGATTGGGTAATTTCTCAGCCATCTGCCAATAGTGTCCCTTGTATGACATCAACTGGGCAAACCAACTGAGGAAGCATGTACCAGAAATTAAAAGACCCATTGTCCACTGAAACTCACGAACCAGCGAAAAATCCGCGATATATATTTAAATATGCTTACATATAAAATCCGCGATAGAGTGAAGCCGCGAAAGTCGAAGCGTGATATACTGAGGGATTACCGTATTGAGTTTTGTACATAGTAGTAAAAAAATAGGAGAATGATTGTTGAGCGTGGCTTACTAAAAATAAATAAAAAGTGTGAAAGAAAAAGTAGGAGAAGAATTTGGTGATTGTTACTAAGAAACTGATCAGAGTGCTACTGTCAGTTTTAAATCTACAGTATCTCCTCTTTTGTGGGTTACACTCAGAGTTGACTTTTTAAAGACTGTAAATCATTTGCAATCTGTTCTTTCAGAACAATTTACATTTTTAATATACTTTATCAACCTTTGTAATATCAGATAAGTAAACTAAGAGTTATACAATATTTTGTGAAGTGTCGACCACACATAGGTGGTGCCATGACACCCTGACCACAAATTAAGATATGCTATACTTCTCCTGCAGTCATTGTTCTCATCTATCATTAACTATACATACTAATGATCTTCACAATATGACACGTCCAGAGGTTTAAAAGTATACAATATGTATGCTGATAGATAGATAGATAGATAGATAGATAGATAGATAGATAGATAGATAGATAGATAGATAGATAGATAGATAGATAGATAGATAGATAGATAGATAGATAGATAGTGTGGCATGCGGCTGGGGATGGTACCCAGCTGGGACGCCCAGGAGGACCGGAGGAGGGCTTGTGCCTCCTCCAGACCACGAGGGGGTGACCGCCCTGGTTGTGTTGGGGACCACGGGTGCAGGGCTTGGAAGCCCAACCCTGTAGGGGCCCGTGGTCACCGCCAGGGGGTGCCCCGATGCCTTGGGAGCCACGGGTGTGGCGGAAGTGCTGGGGGGAAGAGGATCGGGGACACCTGGAGTCCTTCCGGGTGCGCAGCCGGCACTTCCACCACACAGGGGAGTGTCGGAAAGCACCTGGAGCCCATCCGGGTGTGCATAAAAGGGGCCGCCTCCCTCCATTCGATGGCTGGAGTCGGGTGGAAGAGGACAGAGCTCAGAGGAGAGGAGTGGAGGTGGACCAGAGACAGTGAAATGCATTGTGAAAGGCCAGGACTTAAGGGGTGATTGGTGCTGCGGCACTGGGTTTCTGCAATTTATCATTATTGTAAATAGTGTAAATAAACGTGTGTGTGGTGAAACATCATGTGTACCTGTCTGTGTCTGGGCTGTACCCCACCAAAAATAGATAGATAGATAGATAGATAGATAGATAGATAGATAGATAGATAGATAGATAGATAGATAGATAGATAGATAGATAGATAGATAGATAGATAGATAGATAGATAGATAGATAGAATCAGATTCCCAGCCCGCATTCAAAGAAGAAAAAGTCCATTTATAACATTTCGTTGGGTAGCATGGATCCTGATTTGTTATATGCATTAGTGAGGGGCGTAAAATTACAGTACTACATAAATTATACCTACATTTTGACTCATTCAACAGCCTACTATTGTGAGGCTTTGAATACTTACTGAAAGGATAGTAGATTACTTTGGAGTTTGCTCTTTTCATTTTCAGTTTATTGGAAAAATTCTTGCTATTTGCAACAACAAAATGAACGTAAAATCTTTGCTTATACTGTATTGCTTTAATTTCATAAAACAAGAACAAAAACTGTAACAATAATAATAGTAAAAATTAATAACAGCATTAATAATAAAAATGATACACATTGGAGACACAGACACAGCAAAATAAAACAAAACAATGAATATGAATTGTAAAGCTTTAAATACATTGATAAAAACTGATTTAATTCAAACTTAAAATATAAGTCTCTCAAATGGGCTTGCATAAAAACTGATGTTAAAACTTGGCCCATATTATCCTACATAGTTCAAAACCATCTTTGAATTGGTTGATAATACTCCACACATTCACTCTTGGCTCCCCTAAAATTTCTCTATCGTGGCTTCTTTTTTGAAAAACTCTGGTGTTGAGCATTAAGAGGATGGCAACATTGTGTTTTTTGGAAATGCTGGGATGGAAACTGGAAATCAGGAATCTAAACCAACTTTTAGAGACGATTAATGAAATTTTAATTGCTTTGAATTTTGTGATTATTTGTAGCTAGGCAGCTTACTGTAGGGAAATTTATATGTTCATGGTGTATGGATCTGGTTTAGTAAAAGTATGATTTGCTGTCATATTCATGGTATGCTACCAGTTAGGAGGACAGGTCAAGGACAGATCTACCTTTATAGGTAGCCTGTAGCAATATGTAAACTCAAAGCATATCCAGTATAGACGTTTTAACTCAGTTTTGCCAGTGCAACATTTTCTAACATTAATCTGGAATTGGGAGATCTACAGTACTTACCTACTGTCACCCTTTACATAGCACCTACTGTATGTTGTGTAGCCAATATATGGTAGTGTACACCAGGCCAGTTCAAAGCTGATAGTTGACCAAATAACATACTTATAAAATGTAGAGCAAACTGGAGTACTGTGGTGGGGACAAACATGAAAACTGCACAAAGGCAGCAACAGCGAAACTGAACCTGTGTTTGTTGAGCTGTGATGCAGCAGTGCTAACCCAACAAAAAAGCAGACACTTGTATACTGATTTGTTTTATGTTGTCAGTGCTTGATTTGTGCTCCATAGTAGTTCTTTGAACATTCTGTGAGACAGACTTATTTTCAGAGTGTACAGAACCACCATTCTTGACCCAGATTTGACCACTTTGCTAAACTCATGCTAAAAACGAAACCACAGTATATTGGGACAATAATGCAAACAAAGTAATGCTCTAATTTACATTTCACTCTTTAAGCTGTTTTTGTGGCAGAAAAAAGCCACATGACTGAGAAGTGGTTGCGAAAAGACCCATTAGGGACCTGCAGTTAAAAAAATGAAAATACCAAAGATTAAAGTTGTGAAAATTATCAAAATAAAAACAAATTTTTCTAACCACTTAAGAGCAAATTCTGTTTTTTTTTTTAATAGAGGGTATCATTTTGATACTAGCTGAGACTTTCCAGCTTTATGCGGGGAAGACTTTTCAACCATGTCACTACTTTCCCATAATGAAATCTGGCAGTTACAATATAAATGGAAGTTAATGTGAGACTTCATCCTCAAGACATAGAAAATACCATTTAAATTTATTTGATGAATTCGACAAATTAATATCCTTTTATTGACAACAGTTTTCTAATAAGCATGTTGTTTCCTGTACCAGTTCAATGTTTACCTTGGTCTAAATCCTAAAGGAATCAAGTCAAGTCAAGTTGGGGAGCATGCACATGTACAGTGCGTTGCTGCACCCACTACACGACGAAACAGCTCAGGATCCTGGTTTTCAACCCCCCAGGCAGACACACGGTCCAGTCCCACCCTCCGGAAATGACCCTCTATCTGTCGCAGCCAGGTGTTACGTGGGCGACCCCTTGACCTGATCCAGCCACTCGGGTCCCCAACAATGAGGATCTTACGAGTTGGATCACCCTTGGGGAAACGTGCCACATGGCCATAGTGCTGTATCTGACACTCCCTGACAATGCAGGTAGTGTGCCTTATTCGGGACTCCATGAGCAACCGCTCATTCGACACAGAGTCAAACCAGTGGTACCCAAGGGTTCTCTGAAGAGACACAGTACCAAAGGAGTCCAGTCTTCGTCTCAGGTCACTGGATAGCGTCCATGTCTCGCAACCATATAGCAAGACAGGAAGCACCAGGTGCCTCATGTATAAACGGTGCATACGCACAAAAATGTTGCATAAGAACGTTTCCACATTTAAATCGCGATGTATAAAACCTAAACTTGCCATAAAGCCATGCACATTTCCACAGAAGCTCATACGCTGTTGTACGCAAGTTCTCTGCTCGGTTTTGCAGACTGGCGGCACCCAACCGTCAAAGCAGTGCTACTGTTCCTGTGTGGTTACCCTTTCTTTTTTAGACCCACATCCCTGACGCAGCTTTATGAATACAATGAAATTAACCACATATTGTTTATTAGTTTAATGCATCTGATTATAATTAACCTGTAACAATATAATGGTCCACAGAATGGTCAAACTATTCCAAATACCATTGCTGCTTTAGCGTTGTTCCTCTCACTGCACCTTTTTCTCCTTCTTTCAGCTGCTCCCATTAGGGGTTGCTACAGTGGATCATCTTTTTCCATATTACTCTCACTGCACCACTCGGAGTATTTATATCACTGTATCTGAGTGGGGAATCACAGCTGTACAGCAGCTGATTGTAAAGAGAATTATCGGTATACAGCATCAAGCACACGCTGCCTCAGCCATGCTGTCTATTGACTGCTCTCATGCGGCAAACGCTTCAGAGCCTTTCCTGTACTGACCTCGCGGTTCAGAAACAGTTTCAGCCCAAGAGCTCTAAACACACTCAATCAGTCCATCAAGTGCTCCTTGTAGAACTGTTTGTACTTATAAGTACAATTACCTCACTGTAAACTTGTGATACAGTTATAATATTACACAACCTGAGCCACTTTATAAAGCGCTTATTAATATATGATGACGATATCGTTTTTAAGATGAAATGCAGCAACATATGTTTATTATATTATACTGATAAAACTTTAACTTCATTTAAATAATCTGTATTGTTAATAATTAAACACGTAAGGACACGGTGCTGCAGCACTAGCGAGCTGCTGGTGCTCTGTTCACGGATTGTTCCTGCCTCGCGCTGTATTCTTGCTGGTGCTGACGCGACACTTGATGGACAGAATAATTTAACATGTACTACGAAGATATTTCAATGTTCCTTAAAAGTTTTGAAGAATCGGCGTTCTAAGCTTACAGATGGCTTAACGTCTATTACAGAGCTGATTGTGTGCAAATAATAAGTTTTCCCTTGCCTCCACTTGGTATTCGCTGAAATTCTTCTATTTTCCCACGTGCTTTTGCCATTGCCTTTTCACAGAAGGCTGAGCTTAAGGGCTATTTATATTGATTTGCATATTCAAAGAGGTGTAATTCTAGGAGGAGTTGGGGCGGGACAGAAGGCGCGTGCACGTGTGTTTCTTTTCACGCTGACTGGGATTTATGGAGCTGAAGAACGTGGAAGTTGGTGTTCGCACAGATTTATGCATCTGGATTTTTGTATGCGTAAGCACATTTCCGCTTTTGTGCTTACGTCATGTTATAGTGCGAATTCTACGCACGCCATTATGCATGAGGAAGTAGGACTCTAAAGACTTGGGGCCTCATGTATGACACCATGCGTAGAACTCACACATTTATGATATTACAGCTCTCTGAATAATTAAAACACTGAGATGTATACGTGATATCTTTTTCATGATGATAGGAATGAAAGCATGTTATTAAACATGGGAACACGGTGGCACAGTGATTGTTCATATCTCACGCAAGAGGCTTGCTGCGCCATACGTGACCTTCGATGAAATAATTTATTACAGAAGTATTGTCTCTTTCAAACGTACTAACCTCCAATTCCTGTCCTTACTTTTCTTTCTCTTAATACCCAATCGCCACACAGTCAGCTCTGTAAAAGACGTTAAGCCATCTGTAAGCTTAGAACGCCGATTCTTCAAAACGTTTAAGGAACATTGAAATATCTTCGTACTACATGTTTAATTATTCCATCCATCTATCCTTCCAGTGTTGCGTCAGCACCAGCAAGAATACAGCGCAAGGCAGGAGCAATCCATGAACTAGCTAGCGCTGCGGCACTGTGTCCTCACATGTTTAATTATTAACAATACAGATTATTTAAATGAAGTTAAAGTTTTATCTGTATAATATAATCAACATATTTTGCTGCATTTCATCTTAAAAATGATATCGTCATCATACGCACTTTATAAAGTGGCACAGGTTGTGCAATATTATAACTGTAGTGCAAGTTTACAGTGGGGTAATTGTACTTATAAGTACAAACAGTTCCACAAGAAGCACTTGATTGAGTGCGTTTATAGTTCTTGGGATGAAACTGTTTCTGAACCGCGAGGTCCGTACAGAAAAGGCTTTGAAGCGTTTTGCCGTGGCTGAGCTAACGTGTGCTTGATGCTGTATACCGATAATTCTCTTTCCAATCAGCTGCTGCTGTGATTCCCCACTCAGATACAGTGATATAAATACTCCGAGTGGTGCAGTGAGAGTAATATGGAAAAAGATGATCCGCTGTGGCAACCCTTAACGGGAGCAGCTGAAAGAAGAAGAAGATACAGTGAGAGTAACAACACTAAAGCAGTTATGGTATTTGGAATACTATGGCTATTCCCTGGACCATTATATTGCTACAGGTTAATTACAATCAGATGCATTACAGTAATAAACAATATGCAGTTAGTTTCAGTGTATTTATAAAGCCGCGTCAGGAATGTGGGTCTAAGAAAGAAAGGGTAACCACACAGGAACAGTAGCACTGCTTTGACACTGGGTGCTGCCAGTCTACAAAACCGAGCAGAGAAATTCCGTACGCCAGGGTACGAGGTGCTGTGGAAATGTGCGTGGCTTTGCACCAAGTTTAGGTTTTATGCATCGCGATTTGAGCGTGGAAACATTCATACGCAACATTTCTGTGCGTACGCACCGTTTATACATGAGGCCCCTGGTCTTTAGAGTCTTTTAAAGGAATATTCCACCAAAATTTGTTTTTTTAAATATATGTGTTATTTACTCTGTGTAGCTTGCAGTGGTGGATGAGAAAAAAAATGTAATCTCAAGTTTTCATGTAGAGTGGAAATAACAAAGTCATAATCGGAGTCAATAGTGATCAACACTAGACAACAGCAAACAAGATAAAAATGTCCATGAAAAAAAATCTCATGTTACTTACTGTATGTCATGTAATTCATTTAAAGTCATCCAGTTGTTTGCTCACAAGGTACCACACAAGTATTCTTACAAAAATATTGTCAAATAAACCACTTCCAGAAAATGCCCTCATGAATGAAAATGGATGTAAAAAAGCCTTTGAATTGTAGACCTGCCTTCTGACTTTATATTCATATTCACATCCATGACTGGAGCTCATCAGAATTTTTTTAGTAGAATTCTGTGAAACTGCACAGTTGAACTGACTTTCTGCTTGTTGAAGTATCTCGGCTTTGCACAAGTACAAGGCATCTTCTCTTTCTGATAATGTTTCCACTCACTTTTCTGTACCTCTTTAGTTTTACAGGTCTCTCAGTGCACATGCTTATATGTTTATATTTCGTGAAGCTCAGTGTGAGCCAATGAATAAGCCATTACTGGCCTGGTCTCATGACCAACAAACGAGGCCCAGAGGAAGGTCTTCAGTTCAAATGCTTGAGTGATCTGAGCATGCTCCAATTTCATTCAGAAGAGTATTTTCTGGAAGTGGTTTATTTAGCAATGTTTTAGTCAGAATACATGTGTTTGGGACATTGTGAATATACAACTAGATGATATGACATGTGTTCCAGGCAAAATGAGTAACGTGAGATTTTTTCATAGACGTTTTTGATATCTTTCACTGTGGTCTGGTGTTGGTTGCCATAGAAGGCTATCCTATGAGAAACTTTATTATTTACATTCTGCATAAAAACATAAAATTTAAAACATTTTCTTGGTCATCACTACTACCTACATGGAGTAAGTAACATACAAAAAAACATATAATTGTTCAGTGGAGTATTCCTTTAATGATTCCGACATGATATTTTGAATAAAGAAAAAATTGATACCAGAATAGTTTATGAATAATGGACATGGTCACAGTGGTTCTGAAATAACTAGCAACTAACAAAAGACATGTATAAAGTGTTCTCTATTATTGCATGGATGGCAGCAATTAAAAAATAAAGAGAAAGTTTGCACAAGAACTGTCTTGCATTTAATGATACAGAAAAAAATGCTTATTGGTTGAAACATCACACAAAAATAAAGCACACGCAAGAAGGGAAATAAATAGAAAATAATTGAAATAATTAGGTGCTTTCATCCAAGAAGACATAGGAGGTTGGTTTTTTTTGTGTGTGTGTGTGTGTAATCATCTTATTAGGCAAACAGAAGATTTTGAGACAGTGTTCTTAGGTATTGAAATCTTTAGATGCACACTTTTTAAATTCTAAATTGAAAATTTTGCCCAAAATAAAAAAATAAATGAGTTCTTTTATTAATTCAGATCACATGCTGTAGCGTTATTCAAACTATCTTTTTTTTTAAAGTATCATGGGTCGTCAACTGCTATTACAGCTTAAATTCCAGGATAAATCCATCCAACTGATTTTATCGGTTGCAGTGTCATAAAAGCCAGAACCTACCTCAGGAGCATCAGGGGCAAGGAAGGAAGTAACCCCGAATGGATGCCTGTAAGGCCACTCATAATGAACTCATGTAGAATTGCCAGGTAAGATTATGTGCATATCTTTGAGATATGTGACTTATAAAAAATTACACAAGGAAAGAGAGAATGAACAAAATCAGCAAAGACAGACAATGGAAATCAAATCAATATGGAAATCAAATGTTAATACTAAATAAAAAAATAATATTGATAGTTATAATTCATGTTAGCTCACTTTTACAAGTATTATGGTTATGAAAACCAGAACTAAAACTTTTGTGTATCATTTACTTTTGCAAAGGAAAGCACAAGAAAGCCAATAACAATTTGGGGTCCTAGATGAGAAAATTTCATTTAACAGCAAGATGTGGAAGGGGTTTAGCTAATAATAGCTGCAAAACAGCACCAGTGCAGCCTGTGGCAGGTGTTGATCCTTCCAAAGGTTGACTTCATTGAGTCACGTGATGACAGAATGAGCATCAGTAGGTTGTTTATTGTGTGCTGGGCAGAGCTTTGTTGGTGTTCACAGGTCGCAGTCTTCTGGACTCATGCTGACTATACACGTACAAACACTGCATTCTGGAATCGCTTTGAAATCAACCCCCTCAGAAGGAGCACATATTGAACAATATCTACTGTATATTTATTTAATATCCTCTACATTTAAACTGTTCTCTGCTTCCCTTCTATATCAAATATAACAAAATGATAAAATTAGTTATTGTAACTTTTCCTGTCAAACTACTTACATTTAAATTACAGTACCATCATTTCTCATTTGCCAACATATTTTTTCTGGGCGTATTTCTGTTCAAGCTACCAATTGATCAGGATGAAAACAAAAATTTGTTTTCTGAACTTTGTAATCGGTTATAACAGGGCCAACTAAAGTTTGACCCAACATGGCAGCAAGACTCAGGATAATGTGTGGCATGAGAAACAAAACTGACATACTGATAACACTACATAGAAGCAACTTTGCAAATGAAATAAATGTGACAAAGTGTATTTTCATTGAAGGAGGAGGAGGAGGAGTGCAGAATTCCCACTGGAAATACAGATGAGCACAGAAAAATGTTAACATTAGTGTTTCATGGATCCAGCATTCTGGGTTCAAATCCTGCACCTTGCCAATGACCTTATGGAAGTTGCACTTTCTCCCTGTGTTTGTGTGGGTATTCTGGTTTCCCTCGCATGTCCCAAAGATGTATGTCTGTTAAGGTTAATTCGAAATTCCAAATTGGCCCCATGTGAGCATCTGTGGGTGAGTGGGCCCTGTGACAGACCCTTCCATGGTTATCTTCTGCCTTGTACCTGTTTTTGGTGAGATTCACTCCACTCTGAATTGGACTAAGTGGGTTTCAAACTGTTATGGTGAAAATGTTTTCTCTATAAACAAGGCCCAGCTCTATGCCACTGAACCTGAGGACATAGTGTTACTCAACTATAATACATAACTGGGGGTGATTAGAACAGTTTTTGAGGTTATATCCATGAATAAAGTGACACTAAGGTGGCCAAATTACATTAAAAAGCAGTTGTAATAACTATAATAAGAAACACAACAAAGACATTAACGGGAGGAGTAACAAACTATTAAATTAACAAATTGAAAAGCAAACCTTGACTTATTTACTGAGCCTAACTTCAAATTCTCCTTACCCTTGTCTATTGGGTGGAGTGTCAAGTGCATTTAGCCACCTCATTACTCCAGCAATAATTCTAACCTATCACACCTTATGTAAGTTTCTCTGTCTGGTCTTTAATTCTTAGTTAGAACTTCGTCCACCTTGCCTCCCAACTCTAAGAGCTCGTTTATACTTCACACTCAGAACGCGTACGCACCCGCATTATGGCTGCCACGTGTTCCCAGTGTTCATTTGACGCGTCCTCTGAGCAGGTCCTCAGAAATTAACGCAACGCGTGCGCTAGTTGCAGTACCAGCAAAAAGTCAGGGGGCGCAGTGTGCTAAAAGTCGGAACGTGACGTCAGAGTCTCTGTTTATTATCTACGTGTGACAGAAAGCCTCTATGCGGATCCTACGGGATCGATGTGCGCGCTTCGATGTTTGATAAATGGTTCGATGTGGTGAAGCAAAATGCCAACATAGAGATGCATTCGTGGTGCTTTTATATTCAAGTGTTGCATATTCCCGATCGTAATGATATGATACATTTTAAAAGTCTCACATACCATCTTTTTTTTTGCAACTTCACAACAACAACATAATGTACACTGCTGTATTTGAGCCACAGAGAAAAAAATTAAGGACATGGTGAAAACATGTATTTTGTGATTAAAGTGGAAATTTCGGCTTTAATCTCGAAATGTCCAATTTAACCTCGTAGTTTACTTTATCATTAAAGCAGACCGTCGTAGACGTCATCCCAGTTTTTAATCGCTACAGCAAGCAGCAATAGATCACCACAGAGAACGCATTAAGTGTATGATATTCCAACTCTCTGCAAATTTAGAATCTTTAGATTTATAGTTGATATCACTTTCATGATGAAATTAATTAAAGTATGTATGTTACATTTTACAGATGAATTGTTAATTTCGTTTAAATAATGAATACTGTTAATAATTACACACATAGGGGTGACATGGTGGCGGAGCAGTAGGACTGCTGTCTAGCAGGGAATCACGTCACTGGTATTCCCTGCTTGAATTCCACACTGTGCTCCGGTTTCATTCCAAAGATATGCAGATTTGGGGATTTGGTCAAGCTAAATTGACTCCAGTGTATGTGTGTGCTTGTATTCACCTTGCGATGAGCCGAGGCCCCGTCCAGGGATTATTTCTGCCTCTTGCCCAATGATTGCTGGAATGGACACATCCCTGGATTGATGGATTTAATCATGAAACATCCTTTTCAGAGATATTACGGTATCATTGGAATTTAATGGGTGTTCCAGGTAATTCACAACACAGCGAAGCTGAACCTGTTCTCACCATGATATCTCGCACTGCCACCTGCTGGATTCCTCCAGATGTACGTAAAGTACACGAGCAAGTACAAACAGTACAACGCTTGTGTAGCAGGAGCGTCCGCTGCAGCATGCATTGCGTCACATGAAGTAAACCCGACCTAAGTCCCTGTCATTGGTCAACCACAAAGGACTTTAAGCCCCGGCCAGGAGCTGCTTCTACTAACATCAGCAATCCCTCACAGAAGTCTAAATTTCCATCCTGGACCTTATATATCTGTCTTTTAAAGGGACAGGTAACACCCAAATTACCTGTACACTATAATGGGTAGCAATGAGTGATGCTCATAACGTATATAGTAGATGCTCCATGTTGCCATCTGTTGTAATGGGGAAACTCCTCATATACTTGCCTTTATCCTAATGAATCCTTCCATTTCGGGTAGTTTCAGAAGTATCCACTTCTAAGGTTTTAACCATCACACACTGGTTGCATCCTAATCATGGTAATGATGCTCTTGGCTTGGCTTATTCTTTAAGGTCAAGGTCAAGCTTATTATCATGTGCACATTGTATGATTGAAATTCTTTCTTCTATGACTCCATAGAACAGATGACAAAAAATACATAAAAATATATAAATAAATACATAAATAGATAACTAGAAAGTATACTGTAATAGCCACAGACAGACACGACAACACAGTGTTCACAACACACATGTTTATTTGTACAACAACTATTTACATATAATTACACAGTCCAGTCCTTGGTTATTCTGGCTACCTCCACTCCTGTCTCGCAAGCTCCGTCCTTCTTCCACCTGACTTCGGCTTCCTGACTGGAGTGAGGCGGCCCCTTTTATCCCGTCCCGGATGTGCTCCAGGTGCCTGGCGATGAACTTCTGGCAGCACTCTCCAGTGTGGTGGAAGTGCTGCCCTTGTACCTGGAAGCACTCCGGGCATAAACTATCCCTGGTCTGTCACCACTTACTGGTGTCCCAGAAGTGCTGTGCCCCAGGGATCAAGGACCAGCCAGGTACCCAGGGAAAAGAAGTGCCGCTCTCCCAGTTCCTCCTTCCTCCAGGCATCCCGGCGGGGCAGGGTACAAGGCCATCTATCACAATACAAAGCATGCATCATATACAGTATGTATATATTGTAAAATAGACAAGGGCAACCAAAAAAAGAGTTGGTGTACCAGTGGGTAACTCTATTTAATGTCCGATCAATTAAACTCAGTGAGCCTTTGTTGGAGCCACATCTCTCACATCATAATTGATGACCACCTCCTGTCAGTGGGGTGTATTTATAGCACCTGTGTTCTTTGACAGAATGCAAGTATATTGCCATAGAGAGCATTCACAAGTAATTTGGTTTCACTTAAAGCACTGTATATACTGTATAGTATAAAAAGATCAACAAAGATAAGAAAAATTGTGGTACCTCCAAGGTAAATTCCATTTAGTGTTCAAAAGACATGGCAAAAAAGCAAATAAACAAGAGTAATTGGGACCATCACTGTCTCTGATGAAGTTCACAAGAAGGTATTTCTGAACTGGTGTGTTATTAAACGCTGAGTCTTTTATGATCTTAAACAATGGAGGAGGCTGAAGGGGGTGGAACGTCTCAGTCCAAGGAGGAGGCAACATCAGAGGTCTTTGGGCAAGTTCTTTTTAATAATATATATATTATTATATATATTGTGATATAGTATACATTGTTTATATTGTATATGTTTTGTATTATATATTTAATATTAATATATAAGTATTATATATTTATATTTGCTTATTTTTATGTCACAAATTTTCTAAGGGACATTAAGTGTTGGATGTCACAGAATTTTATTAAACTAAACCAAGACAAAACAGATTTTATCATTTTGATCCTGTTGTCAGATAATGTACAAAGCCATGTAAAAAACCCTGGTATTATTTTTGATTCTGCTGGTAAATTTGACTAACAAGTACACTCAGTTGTTCGCGGTAGCTTCTTTCAACTTTGGAATATCAAAACTCAAACATATTTTGTCTTTTAAGCAGAGCCAGCCCTAGACAATTTCGGGCCCGAAGCAAACTGATACTGAGGGCCCGACCCCTGTAGCTAGGGAGCTCGGGGCAGAGTCCCGGCCACCAAGCGATTTCCTGCATTCTGAGCTGCAGAAATGCATTTTCCCGGCATCTACAACCATCACTTTTTGACGATTTCCGTTTCCGTAACACACTGACAGGAGCCAAATTCGCAGGCTATCAGCGCAGACTGTCGTACAAGGCCCTGAGTGAAGGGTATGAGTGATGGAGGTCGGAGTGGGCCCGCATAAATGTCTTTAGTGATGATACATTAACAGATAAAGCTACATTTTAGCCAGCTTTTGCTGTTTCCACCAGGCAGCACGTGGAGGTAAATAGCTACAGTGGTGTGAAAAACTATTTGCCCCCTTCCTGATTTCTTATTCTTTTGCATGTTTGTCACACAAAATGTTTCTGATCATCAAACACATTTAACCATTAGTCAAATATAACACAAGTAAACACAAAATGCAGTTTGTAAATGGTGGTTTTTATTATTTAGGGAGAAAAAAAAATCCAAACCTACATGGCCCTGTGTGAAAAAGTAATTGCCCCCTGAACCTAATAACTGGTTGGGCCACCCTTAGCAGCAATAACTGCAATCAAGCGTTTGCGATAACTTGCAATGAGTCTTTTACAGCGCTCTGGAGGAATTTTGGCCCACTCATCTTTGCAAAATTGTTGTAATTCAGCTTTATTTGAGGGTTTTCTAGCATGAACCGCCTTTTTAAGGTCATGCCATAGCATCTCAATTGGATTCAGGTCAGGACTTTGACTAGGCCACTCCAAAGTCTTCATTTTGTTTTTCTTCAGCCATTCAGAGGTGGATTTGCTGGTGTGTTTTGGGTCATTGTCCTGTTGCAGCACCCAAGATCGCTTCAGCTTGAGTTGACGAACAGATGGCCGGACATTCTCCTTCAGGATTTTTTGGTAGACAGTAGAATTCATGGTTCCATCTATCACAGCAAGCTTTCCAGGTCCTGAAGCAGCAAAACAACCCCAGACCATCACACTACCACCACCATATTTTACTGTTGGTATGATGTTCTTTTTCTGAAATGCTGTGTTCCTTTTACACCAGATGTAACGGGACATTTGCCTTCCAAAAAGTTCAACTTTTGACTCATCAGTCCACAAGGTATTTTCCCAAAAGTCTTGGCAATCATTGAGATGTTTCTTAGCAAAATTGAGACGAGCCCTAATGTTCTTTTTGCTTAACAGTGGTTTGCGTCTTGGAAATCTGCCATGCAGGGCGTTTTTGCCCAGTCTCTTTCTTATGGTGGAGTCGTGAACACTGACCTTAATTGAGGCAAGTGAGGCCTGCAGTTCTTTAGACGTTGTCCTGGGGTCTTTTGTGACCTCTCGGATGAGTCATCTCTGCGCTCTTGGGGTAATTTTGGTCGGCCGGCCACTCCTGGGAAGGTTCACCACTGTTCCATGTTTTTGCCATTTGTGGATAATGGCTCTCACTGTGGTTCGCTGGAGTCCCAAAGCTTTAGAAATGGCTTTATAACCTTTACCAGACTGATAGATCTCAATTACTTCTGTTCTCATTTGTTCCTGAATTTCTTTGGATCTTGGCATGATGTCTAGCTTTTGAGGTGCTTTTGGTCTACTTCTCTGTGTCAGGCAGCTCCTATTTAAGTGATTTCTTGATTGAAACAGGTGTGGCAGTAATCAGGCCTGGGGTGGCTACGGAAATTGAACTCAGGTGTGATACACCACAGTTAGGTTATTTTTTAACAAGGGGGCAATTACTTTTTCACACAGGGCCATGTAGGTTTGGATTTTTTTTCTCCCTAAATAATAAACACCATCATTTAAAAACTGCATTTTGTGTTTACTTGTGTTATATTTGACTAATGGTTAAATGTGTTTGATGATCAGAAACATTTTGTGTGACAAACATGCAAAAGAATAAGAAATCAGGAAGGGGGCAAACAGTTTTTCACACCACTGTAGGTCAAGCACTTTTTTTTTTGCTTTTTATATTTTTTATATATTTTTTTATTTTATGAAGATGAGATCCACATTATTTTGTTTTTACATTTTTATTCGGTTTTAAAGCTTGTTTTTGGGTAGCGAAGAATTCATCTTTGCTGCTTTTTCTTTACATTTTTGAGCACCTGATTTATATTTCTTTGGCGGTGGAACTGAAGACATTTGGAATACAATAATTTCAAACTGTGGAAATTTGGCAAGGCCTAATTACTATCTACAAGACGTTCTTTCTAACAAAATGGAAATATATTGATATGAAGGAAAGTGATGGCTTTACGAAGAGAAGGGCCCCCTTTATGCTCTGTCGAGAATGCAGTGCGGCGGCGCGGCCCTGACTGAAGCGTAAGTGGCCGCCTACTGAGTACTGAGGCACAGATGAGCCGTGGAGGCGGCAACAGGCGCGCAGGCCTGAGTGAAGCGTAATGAAGATTGGAGTGCCGAGTGGAGATGTCCACGTGGAGTAATTAGGTGATGGAATATGTTGCCTGTAAATTATATATATAAAAAATTAGTAATAGAGGTTGGAGTAAAGGAGTCTGTTGCTCCATTGGGCCCTCTGCAGCAGCGTCGCATCACAGGAAAAAAAAAAGCTTGGGCGCAGTGGACCCCCTCCTGCTGTGGGCCCGAAGTGGTCACTTTGTTCGCTTCGCCCTAAGGCCAGCTCTGTTTTAAGGAGCTGGAACTAGTCATTCATGCTTTTATTTCCTCACGTCTTGACTATGCAGCTCTCTCTACCTGAGTTGCTGTCAGTCAAGCTTGTCACGCCTGTAGTTGGTCCAGAATGTGAGGCTTATAAATGGTTCCAAGAAAAAAGAGCATCACTCATGTGCTCACATCCTTGCATTGGCTGCCTATTAATTACAGAGTCAAATATAAGGTTTTATTATTTGTTTTTAAAGCTCTCCATGTCGTAGCTCCAAGCTATATCTCTGACCTTGTCAACCTCCATTCTAAGTCTCGAGCCTTGTGGTCTTCTGATCAGATGTTTTTAACTGTTCCACACTCTAGTTCGAGGTTTAAAGGTGACAGATCCTTCTCTGTAGCTGCCTCAAACTTTGGAATAGCCTTCCATCTTTGATTAGGCATCCTCCCACATTAGATATTTTTAAGTTAAATTTAAAAACCTGTTTATTTTGTCAGGCTTTTAAGTTATTTTAGCTATATGTTCTTTCTTGGTGTGTTTTGTATTGCTGTCAGTTGATTGTGGTTGTCTCCTTATATTGTTTTCTTAATCTGTTAGTCATTTTATTCTTTTTAAAATGTGTCTTTTTTCACTCTTCTCTTTTATTTTGTTTAAATGTTTGGTTTGTTTTAGTTGATTTTATTGTGCAGCACTTTGGTTGACACTTGTTGTCTTTTAAATATGGCATATAAATGAATATATTTATTTATTTTTAAATATGAACATATAGATTAGAATATTTGTTTTATGTATGACTGCAACTTAATTACCTGTGGATATAAACTATCCCTGAATCTACTGTTCTATATTACGAGTGCCAAAAGGTCCGTACCATTTGCCAGAAGGAAGGAGTGAGAAAAGTGTCTGTTCGGGATGACTGATGTCTTCAATAAAACTGTTTGGCTTTCTAAGGCAGCTAGTGATGTACTGTATATGTCCTAGTAGGACACCATTCAATGTCAGTAACACTTGATACAAGTTAGAAACAAGCCTAAGCATCAGAGCACCCTTACTTGCAGTAGGTGAATTTATTCACCAGAGAACCAAAACTTTTCAGGTTCTGGAAGAAAATGGACCACACAAAAGAAAGCAACACTGACATGAAAAGAATGTGTAAAGCTCAAAACAAATTCCAGGACAGGATTTGAGCCCAGGTCTGTGGAGTTATAAGGCTGCATTATGATCCCTTATGCCGCCATAGACCCAAACATTATAATATTACTTTTGTACTGCTCTCTACAGAGGGTGGCACAGAGTACCTCACACCACTTAATGCAAAACCTTCAACCATTATATGAAGCCAATCAGCACCTGCATGGAGCTCAGTCCAAAGGCATGATGACAATAGCAAATGAGGAAAACAAATCTTCAGCACAATGCAAATTCTAAAAGAGAGCATACCCCTAAGGACTCACTTAGTGCATCCATAAAGTAAATGTCCTGTGGACCTAGGCCAGCTGGCCACTCAGCTACTTCCTGGGCATTAACACACAGACAAAATTGTCCAGGCAAGTGTCCAAAATTGTGGCAATGACACATAATAATTGTGTTGTTTCCTACAGTCTTATGCTTTTAAAGTGCTTTGCTTAGATCAACCCAAGTTAATGATAAAAATATAAATCACAACAGTAACAAAAGCAATTATTGTCAAAGTTATTGTTATTATTAAAATTAGCAGAATTATGATATTAATGTTTGTTAATTGTATCCAGAATAAAATTTCTAAACATGTACATGTGTAGTATTTTGTGTTACTTATTTTAAATATTTTTTTTAATTAACTTAACTAAGCAAATAATTAACTGATCAAGTCTTTTAAATAAGCCAACAGCATGCTAGTATGCAAGTCAAGCTTGGATGCAACAAAACTGCCACTTAATGGCTTTGTTACAAGCATGTCACACTCCACAGTGTGCAATACTTTACAATTTACTCTTTTTAAAGTCTGACAAGACATGGTATGCCAGTATTTTCTCTGTCCCTTGGCAGCGATTTCTGCTTGACTTTATTTACGCCTCTCTTGTGTAAACACTTACCTCAGCTCAGGAGATTAAAAGCGCTCCTTCCTAATGTAGTAATTACCGGGAGCCAAACACCTATTTTTCACCCACACTTTGACATTACTCTGTGCCCCCGTCCACTTCATAGCAACTCACTTACTCTCCGCACAATGAGTAATCATTGACTGCCATTTAGTTGTTCTGCTACGATTTGTCTTGCTGAGGCATGGGCTAGCCTTGGTGCTGTGAATGATCACTCTGTTTCCAATATATCAAACATTCTCAGAAAAATAAAGTAATGATTATGTATTTTTCACTTATCCTATCCCTTACGCTGATAAATGGAAGGCATCTAGCAGGCACTTTCTGACAGGTTGAAAGTGTAGAGTGAATGCGCTTGAAGTAGGGGGGCCGGTGATTAGTGTTTCTGAATTAATCTTTCAAGATTGAAGATAGTATCAAGCATTTTTGTAACACTTGCAAGCCTGAGAATGAGTGTTGTCAGTGAGATTTTTATCTGGATTAAGATCCAGTGGCTCTTTAATTATTAATAAGGCTGATCCTTGACATATACATACTTTCCATCCATCCATTCATCCATTTTCCAACCTGCTAATCAACTTCTTGGAATATTCTGGTTACACTGGGCTCAATGTGGGAGCCAACCCTACATGGGACTCCGGCTCATCATAAAACATAAGCAAACACAATGCATGAATGTCTGTGAGTTGACAAAGGAAAAACAGTGTTCAATGAGAAAAACGCACAGACATGGGGTGAACATGCACATTATACACAGGTACAATATCAAGTTCAAGGCAGAACAAGATGCCTGTTCAGAACAGGGCAGTTAACCTGAAATGAATCTAATCTCCTCATCTTGAGAACGTGGGAGGAAATTCTTTGCAGACAGCAACAAAGTCAGGATTTAAGGCCAGGACTGTGGAACTGCTAAACACTGGATTGTGGCTATGACTTATAGTTTACTGAGTACAAGGAAATGTCCAGAGATTAAACTGGAAATCATAATTGCACTTCAATGATTGGTTGATACTGCAACCTGGACTTATCACTATTAAGTGGAAGAAGTTAATATACATGACACTTCTCCCATAAAAATGGGCAGACCTTTCATAATAATGTGTTCAGGCTTATTTTTAAAAAATACTTATTGCCTGCTAACCTGAAGTTCCACAACACCATTCTAGGTATGTCAGGTCCAATTTAAAGTTTTATGTTTTTTTAATTCTGAAGGTTGAATAAGAATGCGAAATGTGTACCTCCATCTGTTGCTTTTAGAAAGCTTTCAGAAATAATATACCATTGACAACATTGCTGTAATTACTATGTATCTTGACTGACTATAAGAATGCATGTGAATGTGAACTTTTGGAATTTCACAAATCAAGACATTCATTAATACAATTTTGGGACATCAGATACTAGAACATTAATAAATGAAGAAACTACAAATAGTAGGTCATTATGCAACACTTTTGCTAATTAACCCTCACTACATTTTTATATTACTTTTCTCACTTCAAAAAGAATACATTGCATTACATGTGGAAATTTTGACTGGCCAGGGACAAGTATTCAAATCAAACCTCCTGCAACCATAAAGGAAATTAAGTGGGCACGATTAATGATGAATGGAAGCGCTGCTGCCTCGCAGTTAGGAGACCCGGGTTCGCTTCCCGGGTCTACCCTGCATGGAGTTTGCATGTTCTCCCCGTGTCTGCGTGGGTTTCCTCCGGGCGCTCCGGTTTCCTCCCACAGTCCAAAGACATGCAGGTTAGGTGGATTGGCGATTCTAAATTGGCCCTAGTGTGTGCTTGGTGTGTGGGTGTGTTTGTGTGTGTCCTGCGGTGGGTTGGCACCCTGCCCGAGATTGGTTCCCTGCCTTGTGCCCTGTGTTGGCTGGGATTGGCTCCAGCAGACCCCCGTGACCCTGTGTTCGGATTCAGCGGGTTGGAAAATGGATGGATGGATGGATGGATCATGACCAACCATTTCTTTAAACATGTAATCAACTAATGTTAATCATTGCATTCACACTTGCCCACTTCTTCAACCCATTTCTTTGTTGCAGAGTCAAAGACATGGCGTAAAGTGTATGTGGCCTCTAAAATAAATCCCCAAAAGCCAGGCTAGGACCATCCCTAACCTATGCAGAAAATGTTCACCTAAAGCAGCCTGACCCCAATAGTCTACTGGCTGGCTATGGACTACATGGCCTAAAGGGAGTTTTGGCATCAAAATTTAAAAAAATACTAGAAATGTCCTAAAAGATTACAAGAATGGCTTACAAAAAAGAGAAACCTATAAACTTGGATTGTACAGACTCCAAAATATCTGTATGAAAGAAAAATATTTATTAAAAGCATAGGAAAATATATTTAAAAAGCTCAAAAAGAGCAAAAAGGAGTTGCCTCAAAGGCAATTCAAAGGCAAACAAATCCCAATACCTAATCTAATAGGCAGAACACAAGCAAAACATCCAAAAACCAGAAAAATCAGAAGAAAACTATGAAAACTTACAATAACCCCCACAAAGTCAATGAACCACTGCTGAGATCCTCTTCACTCACTCGATATATAGTCAGAAGAAGGTCTCATTAGTGGTGACATTGGAATGGCTGCAACTCTTGGGGTTCAACCCAAAGAACACAAGAAATGGACATAAATTTAAAGTGACAGTGCTTAATTACTACATTATAGACAAACATATCAGAATTTATGTACAACTTATAAAATAATTTGAATATTGAAAAAATGAAAATAACAAAAATGACAATAAAATAGAAAATAAACATAAGTCAGCAAATAAACCCTGACCATAATATAACACTGTGACAATGTTTTTATTATACATAAACAGGGGCAACATAAAGGGTGGGAAAGTTAGGATCATTCCAAATGCTCATGACTGACAGTGGGCCTGAAAAATATAAGTTTTTATTATCCAGTTATTGAAATATTGAAATTAAATATAAAAGAATAATTTACTTACAATTCAGAAACTAGCATTTTTGCCAAAAATATCAACTCAGGCAGATTCTACTTTATATTTACCTCCTCTCTTTTAGCCAGAATGGTTCAGCCTGGTCCTTACAAACTTGAATCATTCATCGGTTAAGATCCACACCCTTGCTAGCCAATGTTTAATGTTTTCCTTTGCTTGAATTGAAATACTGAAGCCAAGTTCAGGGTTCCAAAATAGAAAGGGAAAAAAGCTTGAATGAGAGAAGACAGGGTGACACTTTTCTCAAAGAAAGGTCTGTTTATTAACATTAATTCATTCTCTATATGTGAAATGAACAAACCAGATTACTCAGTCTAACCAAACAACCAAAAGATTAAAAAAATCTAATTAGACGCCTCTTACATTTGAAGGTTGCAGCATCCATGCAACATTGTCATAAGGGCTTCATGTTTTGCAAATTTACTACGAGTAAAAAAATGAAAAATATGAAAACAAGTTGACCGTCCCTAATACAAAATCCCAAAGTCTAAAATGCTTCAAAAAATGACACCACAAGTAGAAAATTCCACACTTGATCTCAAATGTCCATGTGGGACTCTGACCAATATTCCCTTTAATTTTTTTTGTGGTGCTTACTGTTTACAACCAATTTTTTTAACCCATCTTTGTATATCAAGCAGTGCACAAACATTTGAACAACAAAAGTGATTGGGTGTAAGGCACGATACCAGCTGCGCAGCACTTCCAAACTGCTGTGCTACAGGGAGTGAATGTCATCGCTTAGAGGGAACATACATCTGACTCTCTGTTGGTGCCAGTTTGCTATCAACCATTGTCACCACCAGACCCGTGTGCATCACTCACATTGTTTTTTGCTTATTCTCTCTGTGCAGTTACCTGTTCATGAAAACACAGAATCATAAGTGGAGACTGAAAGCTGATCTTGTTTATTGTTGCTGTTGTTTAACAGACTAATAAGTAACACCTAAAACTGTTAATCCAAAGTCAAATGCATGTGAATATTTACTTGTTTTTAAATTGAATATTCAAGCATAATTTCCATCCATCCATTTTCCAACCCACTGAATCCGAACACAGGGTCACGGGGGTCTGCTGGAGCCAATCCCAGCCAACACAGGGCACAAGGCAGGAACCAATCCCGGGCAGGGTGCCAACCCACCGCAGCAAGCATAATTTGACAGTCCTAATAAACATGGGACTCAACTAGAGGAATACCAGCCTGCACAGGTAAAGTTATCAAAAGCTTTGATTGTGTTTTGGCCAGGGGGTTGTTGAGGTGACACAGCCATTTTTCAGGGTTGGTTTGGTCAGGGTGGTGAGCCCAATATAACATCCTTTCATGGGCCTCAAAATCTCCATTCCATGTACATTTGAACTAATTTATTCAATGCCAGGACTGTATTAAACAGCAGCCTGTCCAAAGGCACTGGAAGAAGGAACTAGCCACAAGTAGCATGTTAGTCCTTTGCAGCAGCATATATAATACACCATGTTCTTAATCACACATACTGTACCTAAAGACACAAACTTTGATCTGATTTTGTATTTTGGTCTGTACAGTAAATGAAATCTCACTGTCTAGTGAACCTAGTAAACAAATCAAAAGTTAGGATGCCAGTATATTGTGGATGGCATAAACAGAAATGGGAAAAATAAATTGTGTGGTAGAAATTGCACTTGTCTCTCCATCTCTGGGTCTCATTCTCTTCACCTCCAAGGTCCTCAGCGGTGGTTGACACTTGATCCGGTGAGTAGTTTTATGGAAGTTTTTTGGAAGTGTGTTGTTTTTCTGGTTTTATGGAAGGTGTGGCCTTGACATCACTGAGGATACAAGAAAGGGATACTATAAACTTCCAAACAAAGACTACATTTTTGTATCTTAACAATTGTCCTCAAAAAAGATCACATCTATCACAAAAGCTCCAGCCAGACAAATTACTGCACTAATTGAGAATGCGAGAACTGTGATGGTGCAGACATCAGCTCTAGAGTGTTAGTTCATTTTCTGTGTTGTTCTTACCATATTGGCAGTATTGTGCATATTATTGTCTTCATCCCAGGGAGACGAGTTAGGTAGACTGTCAGCTTTTAAAATGACCTGATGCAAGATGTGTGAGTACGGTACGCTATACTTGATTTTATTTTTAATGTTTGTTTTATTTTATTTTTTACATTTCTAGTCAAAACATTAAATGTCTTACTTTCTACCATTCCACTTTAACACAGAAGAAAAATGACAGTTCTGCTGTCAATAATCATATTAACGGAGTTTTGTTACTATGAGGGTCATATTTACTGCTGTCTACCTTGGGGACTATTTGTCAAGTGATGGATGACTGGTGACTGTGGATACAAATCTTTCACTTTTATCTGATGGTACCAGTCGAACGGGTGAAAATGCATTCTGTTTGAAAATTGTGGTGGCCATCATTCACTACCAGCTTGATTTATTTAGTACATATGAATATCATGTGCAACAGCATGCTAATGTAGCAGAAAAAAGGCATTTGCCAGTCACACAGCCACCCAAAATTGCTTTTTTGCTCAAAGTGCATTATGGGAAAACAGCTCAGTAATAATAAGAAAAAGAAAAAGAAAAGAAAAACAGTTGTTAACTGGTATAATTTATCAAGCCGGTGTCAGAGACATAAGGTCACACAATTAATGTCAGTGACGAAATTAGTTCATGAAAAGAGAACAAGTCACAGAGGTGTTAATTAACACAAAAGGATCCTAATCTTTGTTTTTACCGTTGTTAGTCAACCAATGCCCAATTTATCCACTTCCTCTGGTCATTTCTTGTTTGTCATAGCTGACTTTGAAGTCCTGCTGTTATTTTAGAATTTTGAAAAATATCACTGCTGTTGATTTGTTTTTCTCATATATCCTGTAATGCTAAGTAAAATGAACAAGCTTCAACCTTATTCTTTCCCATACAAGCTGAGGAGAGAAGATATACATGTAGAAATTTATATCCATTTTATTATTAATATTGCATATTGTCTGACGTCTTTATCTAAAGTGGAATACAGATCAGGGTACAATTGTTCATACAGCAAAGGCAAATTGCGTGACTTCTGAACGATCAGACACTGCCTTGGAGCTGGAAATTGAACCAGCATTCTTGGGGTTTAAGGTCCTTAATTTTAGCCACTACCGTACGATGTCTATTTTATAGAAGGAAGTTTTTAAATGGAGACAGGGTCAATAGCAATTAAGAGTAGTGAATTGGGCACTAATCAGTTGCTTTTGCACCCTTGGACCAAGCATCTTACATAACCAATACCATGTGGAATAAGGACATTATGGCTGATGAATATTTAAATAAAGATGCTTTCATATCAAGAGCAGTAGAAATAGTTGAATAGTCAGAAAACAAAGCACTTGTCTTCCCAGAGATACCAAATGAACATGCGGAAATGAGGGCAGTGTCCAGGCAAAAATGTCAAGGGAGAGCGCTAATGTGCAGCATTGCTCTTTGTGTAACCTCCTTGTCAGATATGCATATTCACACATAGCCTGTTAGCAGTGCCTCTGAAAGGCAAAGAGAACAATGTGAGGCGCATGTGATATCGTTCAAAGGTTGGGTCAAACAAACACACTGTGATAGAGCTTGTCTTTTTATGGTGGTGTTAATGCAGCAGCCGAGTGCAGGCTGGACCGGGCTGCTCTTTTAATGTAATGCTTTTAATAACAAGCACAGCAATCAAAAAGGCATGCGGACCCTTTTATGAGAGTGGATACGTGGACTTTTGAAAGTCATATTCATGATGAGTCAATGGCGTCTGTCAAGGTTTTGAGGAGCAGAGGTCATACATTTTCATAAACAAAACAGGCCCTTTGATCCAGCTATCTCTAGTAAAGTATGTCGGACAGTAATACAAAAAAGTCTTCTCTTTTAAGTAATTACTATAGCATCAGGAGTAAAAAGCTCCCTATATTATTGAAACATAAAGAATATTATGAAGTTGAAGATTTTCCCACTGCACAGTTATTTCTGATGGCTCTGTGAGTCTCAGTTTCCAGTGCTGGCCCATCAAATTTAAGCCCTGCTGGCCTGTGGTTAACAGATGTGCATTTCAGTAATGGACACAATTATGCTGGGCGCATTACGATAATTTAGTCAGATGCAGGGGGACTTTCATTAGCTAAAATGGAAAAAAAAAGTCTCTTTAAGTTGCTTGATGGAATTCACTGGGTGGGATTAGGAATTCTCAAACTTGTAGAGCTCAGTGAAGCAACAATCTGTTGTATATGCAAGTCTAAATTTTGTGGCATTGAAATAAACATACAGTACAGTAAATCCACATACAGTACTTTGAATCTTAGGTGAAATCTCTGCCCTCAGAGCTTACATTCAGCTTCTTGTGATTAGCATGCTTCACTGCTTCAAGGGAACTCAGGATATGAATGGCAATCTGCTGAAATTCAAATACATTCTTATATAGCAGACTTCTTACATAGACATAAGAATCCATTGCTCTATATACTTATAAATATAATACCCTTAAAATAAAATATCATGCTGCACAACCATACTTACACCTGTCTTCTGCTACAGTACACGGACATGGGGAGATATTACGACAGGATGAGGTCCTAATGGCAACTTACTACACCCAAGTATTACACCAAGGAGGCAAAAGGGTACAAAAATTTGGTACCTTTATTAACAAAAATAAGAACAGAGAAGTACGAACAAAATACAAATAAATAAGTGCAAAGCAACAAATCTATAGCCTCTCTAGATCTGTGCAAACAGCTGTTGAACCACTGTCTCTTAGGTGGTGTGACATCTCTACTGTTTTAACAGCAGAAAACAGAGCTCTTCTCACCGTCTCTTTCCCTCCCATCAGCCCCTCTCTCTCTGTCTCTATCTTTGACCCTGAATTCTCTTCCATACAACATTTTAGTGTTCTTCTTCTTCTTCCCCTCCACTCCTAACCTGTCACAGGGTAACTTCTAGCCAAGCCCCAGAATCATATTGCATTTGTTCCATTAACACCATGCTACCATAGAAGTCCATCTAGTGGCTCCTAGTACCCCTGCACTTGTAAACCCTCAGCTAACCATAACCCTAACCCTAATATTTGGTCCATAGAGGACCAGGACAACAAAAGCTACCTGAACAATCTGAGGATAGAACGGTTACCTTCTGGGGTTGTGTGCCCTCTCTGAGTCAGGTGGTGTAATTCCCTAGGCTCCATCTAATTTTAGTCAGAGGTTAAGAGGTTTACTTGTTGTTCAACCAAATATTACAATGGATAAGACTCATAATCTAAGTAACTTTGATTGTTGTGTGATGGCTGGTTCCAAACATCTCAGAAATAGCTGCCTGATAGAAATTTTCACACACCATGGTGCAATAAATTAAAAACATCCAAACAGCCACACTGCTGGGGATGAAAACACCTTATTAGTGAGAGAGCTCAGAAGAGAATGGTCATAGATGCTAAAGTAACAGCTCTTTTTTAGCTCTGGTTAGTCGAAAGGCATCTCTAAATGCACAACACAAGACATCTTAAAGTGGATGAACTACAGCAGGAAATGAGAAGAAAGTTTCCATTCCTGTCAGTTGTAAAAAAAGAAAATGAGGCCACTTTAGACAAACTATCACCAAAACTGAATGACTGAAGATAGGAAAATGTTTTTTCATCAGTTGAATCTTGATGTCTGCTCTGACATATATGTTCTGTGGAGTCAGAATGGACCAAGACAACTAAGGAATATTTCCAGGACCTTGTTGAAATAATGCTTTGTTTGCAGTTTTGGAGGAAAAAGGGAGTCCTACTTGGAACTGGAGCTGAACAGTTCCATACATTTCCTTCTGGGACTGTGTGTCCTTTCTGGGTCAGGCAGCGTAATTCTCTGGTGGCACTCTCATCTTAGTTAGAAGTTGAGAGGTTTACCTGCTGTTCGGGCATGCAATTCCAGAAAGAAAAGGCGAGACCTTTCCTTTCCAGGGTTAAGTAGGGCCCATTTTTCCTCCAAAACTTCAAGGCATTCATACCAGATTGGTACTGAAAGGTGTACCTAATAAACTGGCATTTTGGTTATAGTTGTTGAAAAGAGTTACATTTTAATTTACCATCCTTGTTCACATTCTCCCATCGTTTTGGGTACTAAAGTTAATTTAATGTTTGTGTTAAGTTTCTTGACTGCTTTAATTGGCCTGCTATTCACTAACAAAGTGTAGGTCTGCATTTTCTCTGTCTGCTTTGCACCCATTGCTACCAGGATAACATCAATTTCCCATGAGTTTAAAATGCATAAAATAGGTACATAAAATGGAGGGATAGTCAAACCTAATGTAAGATGTCCATTCATCCATTATCCAATCTGCTATATCCTAACTACAGGGTCACAGGGGTATGCTGGAGCCAATCCCAGCCAACACAGGGCGCAAGGCAGGAAACAAACCCCGGGCAGGGCACACACACACATCAAACACACACTATGGACAGTTTAGAATCACCAATGCACCTAACCTGCATGTCTTTGGACTGTAGTACCCGGAGGAAACCCACGCAGACACGAGGAGAACTTGCAAACTCCACGCAGGGAGGACCTGGGAAGCAAACCCAGGTCCCCTAACTGCGAGGCAGCAGCGCTACCCACTGCGCCACTGTGCCGCCCTAATGTAAGATGTCATAGTCAAAAAACTTCCATTGACTAGGTAAAGAATTCATGCTCATGCAGCTTTGAAATTATTTCTCCACCTTGGGTTTAGAATTGTGTGTCACTTTCATGAAGATGTTACTGACCTTTGACTGGGAGGAGCTCTTGAACTCAGAGTTACAATGGAAGAGAAGCTAAAGCTACAGAGCTCACAGTTAATGCCGGGAAAGAGACAATAGGCCTTAAAATTATTGCAGTAAATGAGCTACGGAGTTGCAATTCATTTTTCCTCTGAGAAGCTAGTGAACTCATTCTCATAGATGAGCCACTGAGTTATTTGTCAGGAAGGAAGGGTCACAGATATCTGAAAAAATGTCAGTGTGATCTAGGACAAAAATTAGTGGCAGATAAGTGCCTATTAGAGGAACAGGGAAAGAAAACATCTCTGAATAGAGGGATTTGTGGAATTAGATTCAAAACCTGTTCATTCTAAGAGCACTAGACATTTACCTTCACTGTAAGGTTAGAGACAGAGCCTATTATGAGGTGTTTCAGTTCTGATAGGGTATGAATATAGCCATGAAAATGGTTATAATCTGTCTTTTGAACAACTTCAGGGTTAAATTCTTAATAACTGCATACTTTTTTATAGTCAAGCCAGTTCAATTACAGTATCATTCACCAACGCCTGATCATACTGACACCACATTTATTGATTTTGCTCAGCTAGGAGCTCTGTCTTAATGAGAAATATGGCCACCTTCGAACTTCGGCCTCTGACACCGTAATGCACTGTCTCTCTTTTTCTCTTAAGTGGTCTAGTGGCTGAATAAAAGGCGGATTAGAGAACTGCAGCCTGTCTGGATTTTTTTTCTGTCTAGGGAGAAAATGCCTATCAAAGATTTGCAACCTGTGCAGTATTTAGTGAAGTGCTAATTTGTGTGAAATTGAATCTCCTGTTAAGCACAATTTGAAAACATTTTTTTTTCATTTTTGAAAAATGAATATCAGGAAAAACTCCTGTTTTTTGTAGACATCTTAACAACGGTCATTATGTAAAAATGCAAACTTTGTTAGGGTTCATAACTTTGAAACATAATGGTGATGCTGAGAAAGGTCACTCTGGTTTTGGACCACTAATAGCTGTTTTAAATGAAATTACTGATACTGTATTAAAGTAAATGAAGGAAGTCCCATTTTTACTTTGTTACCTCAATATTAAACCATCATCATCATCTGCTTGTTTAGCTCCAGACTGTTGCTGTTTTCCCCGGTGTCCAGTTGAATGCAGTTCAGCAAAATCATTGTGGACAACCTGGGACTACGTTGTTTGGTTCCAATTATATGTAGACCTTCCAACATGATCCCATCTATTTCTTGCCCCATGAACAGAAAGTACCCAACCTTTCTGCCCAACATTCTAAAAGCATTCCTATGTGATAGATGTAATTGGAAAAGTCCTGTGTATTGTCCCTGTTACAATTAAACTATAATTCAACATTAAGCTTCAACACACCTCCATTTGGTTGATCCTGGCAAGGTTACACCACAAGTTGGGTTTTAAGGTCAAGGTAACATCACTTCTTGCCCTTGATTTCCAAAGAAATAATAACAAATTATTTTGACCTAAAGTGTAAGGTAATCAGGACACTTCAGAATGGCATGCACCTCATCGTGTAATGTGTGGACGAAAAAGGCACACTGAAAGCAGGCAGATAATATTTCTTCAGGTCTCTTTATTATTCATTCGGAGTCACAGTAAGTAGAGATCCAAAAGAGCATAACTTATTGTCGCAAAGCTCAATTTTGAACACCGAGAAAAAATTAGGAGGGGTTTTTATAATTCAGCATTTCATGATTAATAAGACAGAAAGAACATCCTTATCAAAACAGTAAAGTTAAACAATATGTCTGTTGAGCTAAGCATTATCTGTGTTCTCAAAGCTAAGCACAGGAGAGACGCCTTTGCATAAACTACATGTACTTTCTGCAGCCTTGTGACCTTGTCCCTGAAACATTCACTCTGAGAAAGAGAAAACAAGAAACAGCTTAGATTTTATTCACGTGGACACTATTTCTCCTGAACCCTGGAATAACATATTTTTGTTAGTTCATAAGCCAAAGCGTCTCTCACTGGCAAGTTATAAATTAGTTGTTATAAAATTCTAATTAACTATACATGGTGCTGAGGAGAACATTCTTCTTCTCCAAATGTTATGACCATGCAACCTCGGTGGACTCCCTTTAAATTATGTTGACCACTAGGACCAGAAAGGTGTTAGGAATGAGTCTGTAGCCCAGCATGATGTCAACTCATCATTGTATACTAAACAGCCCATGTTTAGCTTAATTGTTAGAGACCAGCTCTTTATACAAGAATTACAAATATATTATGAAACACTGAAATGCAACACAAAATAAAATGTTGAAATATAAACTGAGTAACATCAGGTAGGATATACCATAATATACATATATACAGTTAGGTCCATAAATATTTGGACAGAGACAACTTTTTTCTAATTTTGGTTCTGTACATTACCACAATGAATTTTAAATGAAACAACTCAGATGCAGTTGAAGTGCAGACTTTCAGCTTTAATTCAGTGGGATGAACAAAACGATTGCATAAAAATGTGAGGCAACTAAAGCATTTTTTTAACACAATCCCTTCATTTCAGGGGCTCAAAAGTAATTGGACAAATTAAATAACTGGAAATAAAATGTTCATTTCTAATATTTGGTTGAAAACCCTTTACTGGCAATGACAGCCTGAAGTCTTGAACTCATGGACATCACCAGATGCTGGGTTTCCTCCTTTTTAATGCCCTGCCAGGCCCTTACTGCAGCGGCTTTCAGTTGCTGTTTGTTTGTGGGCCTTTCTGTCCAAAGTTTAGTCTTCAACAAGTGAAATGCATGCTCAATTGGGTTAAGATCAAGTGACTGACTTGGCCATTCAAGAATTTTCCACTTCTTTGCTTTAATAAACTCCTGGGTTGCTTTGGCTGTATGTTTTGGGTCATTGTCCATCTGTATCATGAAACGCCGCCCAATCAATTTGATTGCATTTAGCTGGATTTGAGCAGACAGTATGTCTCTGAACACCTCAGAATTCATTCGGCTGCTTCTGTCCTGTGTCACATCATCAATAAATACTATTGTCCCAGTGCCACTGGCAGCCATGCACGCCCAAGCCATCACAATACAATACAATACAGTACAGTTTATTTTTGTATAGCCCAAAATCACACAGGAAGTGCCGCAATGGGCTTTAACAGGCCCTGCCTCTTGACAGCCCCCCAGCCTTGACTCTCTAAGAAGACAAGGAAAAACTCCCAAAAAAAACCTTGTAGGGAAAAAATGGAAGAAACCTTGGGATTGCATAAAAATGTGAGGCAACTAAAGCATTTTTTTTAACACAATCCCTTCATTTCAGGGGCTCAAAAGTAATTGGACAATTGACTCAAGGGCTATTTCATGGGCAGGTGTGGGCAAGTCCGTCGTTATGTCATTATCAATTAAGCAGATAAAAGCCCTGGAGTTGATTTGAGGTGTGCTTGCATGTGGAAGATTTTGCTGTGAACAGACAACATGCAGTCAAAGGAGCTCTCCATGCAGGTGAAAGAAGCCATCCTTAAGCTGCGAAAACAGAAAAAACCCATCTGAGAAATTGCTACAATATTACGAGTGGCAAAATCTACAGTTGGGTACATCCTGAGAAAGAAAGCAAGCACTGGTGAACTCAGCAACGCAAAAAGACCTGGACGTCCATGGAAGACAACAGTGGTGGATGACCGCAGAATCATTTCCATGGTGAAAAGAAACCCCTTCACAACAGCCAACCAAGTGAACAACACTCTCCAGGGGGTAGGTGTATCGATATCCAAGTCTACCATAAAGAGAAGACTGCATGAAAGTAAATACAGAGGGTACACTGCAAGGTGCAAGCCACTCATAAGCCTCAAGAATAGAAAGGCTAGATTGGACTTTGCTAAAGAACATCTAAAAAAGCCAGCACAGTTCTGGAAAAGCATTCTTTGGACAGATGAAACCAAGATCAACCTCTACCAGAATGATGGCAAGAAAAAAAGTATGGAGAAGGCGTGGAGCAGCTCATTATCCAAAGCATACCACATCATCTGTAAAACACAGTGGAGGCAGTGTGATGAAGGACACTCCACTATAATTATGTTGTTGGACTTAAGTGCAGCGTTTGACACCATCTACCATTCTATTTTACTGCACAGGCTAGAAAATGATGTTGGGCTTACAGGCACCGTTCTTGCTTGGTTTAGTTCTTACTTATCAAATCGATTCCAATATGTACAGAAATGTGCTGACAGTACTCCATCATTATACACAGAAGTTCAATATGGTGTCCCGCAGGGTTCAGTACCGGGACCTTTACTGTTTTCACTTTACATGCTTCCACTGGGATCTCTCATTAGGAAACATAATGTTAATTTTCACTCGTATACAGATGACACCCAGTTATACCTTTCATTTAAATCAAATTCAGTTTTCCAATGTTGTCTTTAATTAGTTGTGTTAGCAAATTAAAGGAGTGGATGAATGAGAACTACTTGTCTTTAAATACAGATAAAACAGAGATGTTAATTGTTGGAGGGAATGACGCTGATCACAACAATATTTTGTCATCATTTAACTCAGTTGGAATCCCAGTCAATTTTACTGAATCAGCCCACAATCTAGGAGTTATCTTTGACTCTAGCATGTCATTTGACTTACAAACCTGAGCGCACATTAAGATCTCAAGATGCCATTCTGCTTATGATTCCAAGGATTAATAAAATAACAGTGGGAGGTCGAGCTTTTAGTTACAGGGCCCCTAAACTGTGGAATGGTCTGCCTGCTACTATAAGAGATGCCCCTTCGGTCTCAGCTTTTAAATCCCCGCTGAAGACTCACTACTTCAGTTTAGTATATCCTGACTAGAGCTGCTGATTAACTGTACAGACTGCATCTCTGTTGTTAGTCATTAGCACTTAAACATAAGTAACATGACAGTTATAATTGTATACTAACCCTCACTTATTCTGTTTTTCTTCTCGGTACTCAAATGTGGCACTTGGTGCCATGGCCCACCTGCCAAGTTGTTTTGCCTGCCTAAGGAAAAGTCATCCCAGATGGAGGATCGCAGGAATCGTGGGAAAGAGGGGTCCTTTCATCGGATTGGCTGGCCCAGCACTGTTTCAGCCGTGGAATGGCCAAATGGGGGAGGCAGCTTGAAGGATGAGGTTTCCAGGACTCTACACAAATCCAAATCTTATTATGAGATATATCATCTACTGTTAAATTCTGCTCTGTACTTCTAAAATTTATATTTTTTATTTCTTACTATATTGAGGAATTGTTCTGTTCTGTGTACTGCATTGTATTGTATTGACCCCCTTCTTTTGACACCCACTGCACGCCCAACCTACCTGGAAAGGGGTCTCTCTTTGAACTGCCTTTCCCAAGGTTTCTTCCATTTTTTCCCTACAAGATTTTTTTTGGGAGTTTTTCCTTGTCTTCTTAGAGAGTCAAGGCTGGGGGGCTGTCAAGAGGCAGGGCCTGTTAAAGCCCATTGCGGCACTTCCTGTGTGATTTTGGGCTATACAAAAATAAACTGTATTGTATTGTATTGTATTGTGATGGCTTGGGCGTGCATGGCTGCCAGTGGCACTGGGACACTAGTGTTTATTGATGATGTGACACAGGACAGAAGCAGCCGAATGAATTCTGAGGTGTTCAGAGACATACCGTCTGCTAAAATCCAGCTAAATGCAGTCAAATTGATTGGGTGGCGTTTCATGATACAGATGGACAATGACCCAAAACATACAGCCAAAGCAACCCAGGAGTTTATTAAAGCAAAGAAGTGGAAAATTCTTGAATGGCCAGTCAGTCACTTGATCTTAACCCAATTGAGCATGCATTTCACTTGTTGAAGACTAAACTTCAGACAGAAAGGCCCACAAACAAACAGCAACTGAAAGCCGCTGCAGTAAGGGCCTGGCAGAGCATTAAAAAGGAGGAAACCCAGCATCTGGTGATGTCCATGAGATCAAGACTTCAGGCTGTCATTGCCAGTAAAGGGTTTTCAACCAAGTATTAGAAATGAACATTTTATTTCCAGTTATTTAATTTGTCCAATTACTTTTGAGCCCCTGAAATGAAGGGATTGTGTTAAAAAAATGCTTTAGTTGCCTCACATTTTTATGCAGTCGTTTTGTTCATCCCACTGAATTAAAGCTGAAGGTCTGCACTTCAATTACATCTAAGTTGTTTCATTTAAAATTCATTGTGGTAATGTACAGAACCAAAATTACAAAAAAGTTGTCTCTGTTCAAATATTTATGGACCTAACTGTATTCACAGTGGGGTTTAAAATGTGAATTCCAAATGTCCTGGGTCAGCCACATTCTGAAATGGATCATTCCGTAGGTTAAAATGATCACAATTTCATTTTGAGAAGAAGATGTCAGAAAACAAGTCCATCATATATAATGATGCCTCATTCCAAGACACACCAAATACTGTCGTGGATACTGGGTAGAAAAGAAAGTGGAAACAACTTAGTAATAAAAAATCAAAAACTATTACTGTGATTACAAATCCATATAAGTGACTGATAAGACAAACCCAACAGTGACTCTAACAGCAGTATGCTATGCTAAAATGATGATTCTTAAGACCTAATTAAAATGGAAGGGAATGTCTAATATTAGGAGATGGATCATTTTAAATGATGACATTAGGGCAATGGATGTTTGGGATGGTCCTAAGGAGAATGGCTAATGTAGTTACAAGCAATCATGAGATCGATATAGACTGGCCAAAGTAGAAGGCAACAGTCCTTCCATCCATCCATCCATTTTCCAACCTGCTGAATCCAAACACAGCGTCACGGGGGTCTGCTGGAGCCAATCCCAGCCAACACAGGGCACAAGGCAGGAACCAATCCCGGGCAGGGTGCCAACCCACCGCAGGACACACACAAACACACCAAGCACACACTAGGGCCAATTTAGAATCGCCAATCCACCTAACCAACATGTCTTTGGACTGTGGGAGGAAACCGGAGCGCCTGGAGGAAACCCACGCAGACACGGGGAGAACATGTGAACTCCACGCAGGGAGGACCCGGGAAGCGAACCCAGCTCCCCAGGTCTCCCACCTACGAGGCAGCAGCACAACCCACTGTGCCACCGTGCCGCCAATAGTCCTTCCTTTTTTGTATAATTGCAATTTACCCTCATCATACCCAAAATTCATTCCATTGTACTCTCTGCAACAGCATGATATCCACTTTCACTCTTGCAATGACAAGGAAGGCTAAAACCTTAGAAGCGAATGAAAAATGTATAGTTATTGCATTCACACCAACTTTGAACACAGGAACAGCCTCTGAGGAATTTTGGGATCCCATACTCATTTTTTTGTAGGTTTGATTGTTGAAGAAACATAGTGTAGTGAACCTAGACAATATCTAAGCATGCATACTGTATCTGTTTAAATGAATAGTAACATAGAGATCCATAAACTTTGTTTAGGCTTCCTCACTAAGAAAAAATAAATAAAAACCAGCAAATTTAAGACCCATCACACTATCAGAAGAAGGTATAATCAGTTTGCAACAGCATATAGGAAAATAACACCTCTGGTCTACAGTGTGGGTAGAGAAAATTGCCTTGTGGAAAAGTAAAGTCAGACACCAGCTGTTATACACAAATGGTCGTCTTCTCTTCCCCTCCTGTGGACTCCATATCATACAGCACATGTTAGATTCCATAGCTGATGCATAATAATATGACACCCAGGCACTATTACTGTAATCATTCATGTAAAGAGTTTGCAGGCACTGAAACATTTCTGTCTATGACCATTAGTAGAAGCTTTTTTGATGCACACAGGCACACTTAGCATTATAAATGGGATGTACAGTACCTATAAAACACATTCAAAAGCTTTCTTGCGGACTGCATCAGGTTTTCTTCCACATTTTCCCTGTGTTTTGCTGTACTTATATTACAGCTTACCCTCACAAGCCTTCCATGGCTTGCTGTAGAGAAGCATCCCCATAGTGTGATGCTGCCACCAGCATGCTTCATGGTGTGTTTTGATAATGTTCAAATATTGAGTTTAGTCCAATGGTCAAAAAGTTGAAATCTAGTCTCGGTTGATGAAAGAACCTTCTTCTAGAGTCTCCCATATGCCTTCTCACAAACTCTGGCCAAATGGCTTTCTCTTTGACGCTCTAGCATAAAGCGATGACTGGTGAAGCACACAAGCAACATTTGTTGTATGCACATTTTCTCCAATGTTATTGTGGTCTTCCTCACTTGTCTTCATCTTGCACAATCATTTGGTGATTAGATACGGCACCTTCTAGACCAGTGTCTCTCAACCTTTTTCCTGTCTTTACCCATGTGTGTCCTCGAGATGAATCAAGGTGGTCTCCCTTGGTGAATTTTGCGTGATCATCGAAGTGGGGGGTGGGGGTAATCAGGTGCGGTCCTGATGACAAGTGTGATTGTCAAAGCAGCAACAAACCTGGGACCCACTACACAACCCACTCACACTTGACCCACTTTGCATCTCACTACCATTATAAATGACAGCAACTAGTGATCCAGTGGTGGAAAAGAACTGCTTGAGACAAATTTGCATCTGGGCCATACTCTTTCCATTTCTAAATCAATGATTTAAAAGGACTACAAGGGATATTCAGCCGTCTTGGATATTGTCTTGTTCCCAGCCCCTGATTTGTACTTTTCAATCACTTTTTCACAAGCTGCTTGGAGTGTTTGTTTGTCTTTATTTTGTAGGTTAGGCCACCATACTCACTCACTATAAGTTCTGTTCAGATGAAGGTGCATTATTATTGAAACCCCTTAACAGCAGACAAATAATCACCGTTGGACTAATTCTGTGATTTCTAAAGCCAATTGCCTGTCCCAGTGATCATTTTAAGGAAGTAATTACTTATGTGATCAATTTTGTTGTGCTTCATATCTGTAATTCATTTACACCACTTTTCAGAGACCTGTTTTACAATGATACAGTGGGAAAATGACATCTCCAATTTTTGGGCACCTTTCCAATCCTCAATCTCATTGACTACTTTCAGTCTAAACATATCTTCAACTGATTTATAGCCATCTCCTCTTCAAACAGTGATATGTTTCCTACTTTGAAACGCTTGCATTTTCTTCTAGTTGAACCACATTAGGGTATGATGTTAGAGTAAGTTCTTTTGTCTTTGTGGCAGTTTCTATTGCTTACCTCACCTGGACATGAACATCATCAATTTAAGGGTTCGTTGTGAATATCAGGAGACAGATATACCAAGATATGGAATCAGTAAAGGCAAATTGTTTGGTTTATCTATGATGGATATGTGTAGCTACATCAGATAAGATTCACTTCAACAGTTAGCACTCCCTGTAATTGCCCAGAAAGGAAGGCTCCCTCGATATGCTGTAATGACTCTGAACATGTGGCATTCATCTTTTCCCTTGACACTTTGGTAGCTGGATTAAACACGGGTTCATAATTTCCCTCAGATGTCTGTGAATGATGCAAAGATATTCACCTCCAAGACAGATGAATATTTTTGCCCTTCCTGGTTAGATAAGTCAGAAAACTGGTCTGTCACATGCGAGTCTGTGTTCTTGAAATCTTACCTGACAGTAACATCAAAGTCAACTGCTGAACAGCAAACACATCATGTCATTAATGTATGTTTTAATATGACATTAACTTTATGTAAGGGAAACCATTATTTGTATTAGATGTTGACTTGTTTCACTGAGAGCTGGTAAATAATGCAAATAAACTTAATTAATAATCTTTCCGCAGTTTTATATTCTTAACCTTGTTACTCAGTGGGCAGCCAGAACCTTTGTATTTTTTTAGTGCTGAATGGGTTCATTCACAGGAATCTTCATTTCTAGGTATATTTAAGTCTTCGAGACATTAATAATCATTGACACCCTGATCATTTCTTCGCATTTCAACATAATTTCTAAGTGCTGTTACCATAATTCTTAGCAATACATGCATGTTCATGTACAGTCCTGTTAATGAAGCCAAAAATCTATTATTGATGCTGACATGAATGTCCCTATTTCATTTTATTCATCTCTTTCATGAAATAAACACTTAACTTACAAGAGAGATAATAAAACTCATAAATGTATCCAACATTTTAATCATCAGAATGATTCAAAACATAATATAGTTGACTATTGCTAGAAAATCATCTGCAATAAGACTGTAGTATATGATGTATCCCATTGAAAGGCAGTATGCAGAGAGGCTAGTTTATGAAAACCTCGATTCAAATTACACACTGCACCCCTGAATATCCTGTAGTCCAACTTGAGTATATTTGAGCTTCCAATCTTGTAACTGGTCTGTAGAGGCATTCAATAGACACAAAAGGAAACTGAAACCTTAGTTTTTCTCAAATAAACATTTTCACATTTTCAACATGTCAAATAATAAAGAAAACAAAGGAAAAGTGTGCAATAAAATGGAGCTGGACACAATAAAATCTGGAAAAAAAAACAGCCAAATGAAAATCATTGCTGCTTGATAGCGCTCAAAGCCCTGATTCAGTCTGTAGCTGGGGTCTCTTCTCAGAAGAGTCTGCCAGTTCTCCTTATATGTGTGTGAATTTTAACCCCCCAGTCCATTTATTGTTAGGAAGGTTAAGGCAAACCTGGCCATTGAGACGTTGCCCAGGATGACCTGGTGTCTTGCCCAGGGCTGTTTCCTCTGCAGCGGAATTCGGTTCGCTCAGGTCATCAAAAGCAACCTTATAAAAAGGATGACTAGAAAGTTTTAAAAATGTGTATTCATTTCTTTGAAAATTCTGTGCATACAATAAAATACAGTATAATTTCGTATAATCTATTAATCTGATAACTGTTGCTACATAAAAAAATTGATCAAAAAATCATTTTAAAAAATGTCTTATTACACTGGTCAACAAGCATTTTGCTACTGGGATTCTTTCATCTGTATATAACAAATTTCACTTGCTGACTCCAAATCTGAAAACTGTTTTCGTCCAGCACCTCCCATTTTTTAGTTATGATGTTCCAGGTCTTGGACACCTAGGGTGACTGGACAGTAAAGGCGATGCGTTTCAGCATTTAAGAAATAAATTTGGTCTCAAGAAAAGTGAAGCCAAAATTAAGGAAGGTGTTTTTGTTGGCCCTAAAATACGTGATCAGATGCTTGACGATGAGTTCAAAAGGAAACTGAAGCCAACTGAATCAGCACCCTCATTCGTGCTGGTTGTCCAGAATTTTCTTGACAGTCATGGAGCAGAGAATTATACTGAGCTTGTGGAGAATATGCTGAAAGTATTATTATTTTTTCAGGGCCGGATTAAGAGCTTTGGGGGCCCGTAGCACATTTCAAATTTGGGGGCCCTTTTGGTCGTCTGCATCATCTGAAGTTTAGATTCTGAACAGTTCAAACCGGACTAAATAATTATTTTACTCTCGATTATAATAAGAATCTTATAATATTTATGTGAATTTTATGTGTTGGGCCCCTAAAGTTTTGTTGTGTAAGAAATTTACAGTTTAAAAACGTAAAGATAATATTTTTAAAGACCAGTTTTTCAATGCTACACTTTTTCATTAAATATTGGGTCCACCATTTGGGGGCCCCCGAAATTGCGGGGCCCGTAGCATATGCTACATGTGCCTATTGGTTAATCCGGCACTGTATTTTTTACATTCTCATCTCGACTTTTTTCCACCAAATCTAAGCGATGTCAGAGATGAGCATGGGGAAAGATTTCATCAAGATATAAAGGTGATGGAAAACTGATATCAGGGAAAATTCACTCCGAGCATGATGGGTGACTACTGCTGGTTCTTGCAAAGAGAGACAGATGTGCAGTGCAAGCGCAAAAGCGAGTGCCTCCAACATTTTTGGGCAGGCTGACCTCACTTTTATAGTGAGGTAAATTAACATAAATATACTTTAATGTGTCTCTGGTATCGTCTTCTGGTTTGTTTTCCGAATAAACACATGAAAACAATTTTGGCGGGACAGAGTTCAAACTCTAGATATCGTGTTGATATATTATATTGATGTTCAAAAGTATCAAAACGTCAATGATGTGTATTTCAAAAACCTGACGTGCTACCTTAATTCCGATTTCATATATGAAATCAGTGTAAAAAACTTAATAAAGAGATGCTCTGAAGTTCCCAGAAGCAAACAAAAAATATTTTTTTGTAGACCAGCGTTATCCATTAATTTTCTTAGTCCAGTTCAGGGTCAAGACAAATTTTACTACTTGCCTTGAAATTTATAAGATGCAAGAAATAAATAATTTAAATTAATTTGAAAACTAAATTAGAAGTTCCTTTATGACGTCTTGTGCTTTTTGAGCAATTTCAGCTAAACTACACTTAAATCAGAATGATTTAATTATAATTTAGGGGATAATATTAATTATTGTCTCTTAATATATTGTAAAAACCTGTAAATTATCCTAATTTTGAAAATTTCAATTCTAGAGTCAGTATCAGGTTTGTCACATATACAAATGTGAAAAATAATTGGAAGTTATGTTTGTTGCTTGTGCATAAAAAGTGAGAGACTTGCTTAACCAGTGTCCGACTGCATCCTTTTCTGGTCTGTAAGCATAGTTCAGGGGGACTGAAGCCTATCCCAGCAAAGTAGATCCAGTCCTGGACAAGATGTTTATCCACTGCACAGACTCACGTGGGACCAGTTTAGAGCGATTAATTAGCCTGAAATTTTTATAACGAAAACCGAAGTGCCTGGGGTGCCCCCTCAGATAGATATAAATTTCAAATCGAAAGTGGAGATGCACTGGATTTAAACTGTTAGGCAGAGACACTAACCTCTGTACCACAATAGCTGGCTCATCTGTAAATATACTTTTGGAAAAAAAATCTTTACATTTAGTACAATGAGTTTTCCTTTTCCTTCTATTTCTTCACATATATAGTGAGAATTCATTATTAGATGACTTGTTATCAGAGTAATAGGCACATTTAGGAGCAATTTTAAATGCACAGTGAACCATATGGAACCAGAATGTGGCTGACACCCTAAGGTGAGACTTTTTTTCCACTACAACTGAAATATTCCAAAGAAGTTTGATGTTCATTGATTATATCTTGTGTAAGCAATGTTCATTTGCATAATAACACAAAAAGCACAGGTTGGCAATTTACTGAGGTGCCAATGATTCTTTTTACTGTTTTATTATACTTTTCGGTATCTTTTTTTGATAACACTTTAGTTAAGGTACTGCAAAAGTGTATCTAATTATAATTTACTCTTAAGTAACAAGACCTTAACAAAGGCTTCTTTTGATCTTCATAACACTTAGAAAACATCAGCAGATATTTTTTTTTTATTTCTGTGCAGTGTGACATATTGACATGATGGGAAAATTACTTGTTAATATGAAGGATTCACAAGTCTTGTAGTAAATATGAAATATCAAGAGAAATGTGTCTCAGTTAAGCCACCTCAGATTGCTCAAAGTGAAATTTTGTTAGTAGATCACATTGCAGAAATGAATAAACACTTTACTGATTCTTTGGAAGTGTTATGAAGACTCAAAACACTACATTGAGAAATGGCGCTCTCACTTTTGTTAAGGTTCGTTCCATTCCCATTTTCTAGATTTAGCTTGACTCCCCCTCGTGTATACTATATACTATATCTAAAGGTAGACTGTTCACTCTGAGTGGGAGATGACTTAGTGCCTCAAGCGGCGGAATTTATATATCTCAAGATCTTGTTCATGAGTGAGTGGGAAAAAGGATGGTGACATCAAAATATGGATCAGGGTAGCAAACTTAGTTGTGCGGTTGCTATACTGATCTGTTGTAGTGAAGAAGGAGCGGAGCCAGAAGACTTAGCACTCAATTTACCAGCTGATGTATATCCCTACAAGAGCTTTGGGTAATGACCAAAAGAATAAGATCACAGGTACAAGTGGCGGAAATGACCTTTCTCTGCAGAATGGCTATACTCTCCCTTAGAGATGTGGTGAGAAGCACAGATATCAAGTAGAGGCTCGGAGTAGATGAGCCAAATGAAGTGGTTCAGGTATTTGATGCAGATTTCTTCCTGATCCTTCCCTGCAGAGATTTTATGGGCATGACGAAATCGGAGGAGACCCCAGGGCTTGCTGGGAAGATCATATTTCCCAGATGGCCCGGGAACACCTTTGAATCCTACAGTATGATTTGGCATGTGAGGCTGGGGAAAAGGATGTATGGGTCTCCATACTAAGACTATTGCATCCATGACCCAGTAATGAATAAGCAATGAATGAATGAATATATATTAAATAGGAACAAGACAAGATAAACTTTTGGGGACTACAAAGATAACCCAGTTTAATACTGAAAAACAAAAGAATAAAGAATGAAATCAAACTAATGGGATGTGTCATGTTCAAGTTGTCTTTTAAAGTTTTCCTGTTGAAGGAGCTCTGTCCTTGCCATTTACGGGTTTGTTGCTGGTTGGTTAAATATGTGGCAAGGTGATAGTGTCAGGAAATCAGATCGGAGAACAGAAGTGACATGAGAGCTCTAACCATTGGTCATCTTTTGGCCTGAGGATAAAAAGGAAGGAGTCAGCAACTGTGTCTCACCACCCTCAGCTTCTGACCATCCATCCATACCCAGGCCTTGAAGATTCACCCTAAATGCACATGTCTGACTATATATATGCGTATATAAATAAACAAAGCACATACTGAATACAGCAGAAAAAATAATGGAGTGTGTCACACTATTAACTGAAAACACAACTATATCAACAGTCATTGGTACGAAAGACACTCTTTTCCCAAAATTACTGTAAAATATAGGCATTTCTTCACGACACCATTGCACTTCTGTCTTCTTGCTATTTCTCCTCTTGCCATGTGAGCTCTTGCCAGTCCTATCTTGTGACTTTAAACTCACCTAGCTGAGCCATAGAGGCTTTTCTTTAAAGTTGAACTTGTAATGGTGCCACATAGGAGAGTTCATTTGTTTATAGATATGTCCTGTTTGTTGTTTGTTGAATGTTAATAACAACACTGGTCATGCAGATTCCTGTTTGTAAATATGGGGTCTGTGTCTTTAAGCAGGCATGCATGGATGCAGAGGGGCTTGTGGGATTTGGGGTTCATAGGCAGTGTACATATGAACTCAGAAGAGAAAGATGTGGAGGGACTTTTTGATTTGTTAATTTTTCAATCTACTTCATATTCAGCAGCAGCTATACCCTTTTATCAACTGAATGTTTGTAGCAGAGAAGGATTGTGCATGGCCACCAGATTTAGGGACAGCGGTGGGTTCTTTTTTCCCCAATCCAGTTCACAGATGCTTTTTGAGAAAAGGCACACCTAAGAAGACCAATTATCTTCTGGACTCTGGGGTAAGACTGTGTTCGTTTACTAAATGGGAATGTTTCTGTCCATTAATCGATGATTGCACTTCAAGATCTACCTTCATCACCTACCATAAAGACTTTCCAGGACTGTAAATATTGTCGGCGGGGTTTGTTCATGGTGTTCATTTTGTAATTTTGTCATCACCTTTCTTTGTCATGTATTTAATTAGTTATTATAGTAAATAAGGAATATATATAAGATAATTGGTGCTATTTAAACAATGGCGGCAGGAAGGAAATTGAGGGCAGACAGGAAGTGATGCCATCAAGGGTGGACCGGAAGTGCTGTCATCATGGGTGAACCGGGAGTAATGTTGTCATGGTTGGCCAGAAGTGACGTCATCAGAGGTGATTTGGAAGTGGCGTTTTTATGAGGAGCCAGAAGAGAAGGTAACAGGTGGGACTAGGGTGAAAAAGAATGGTTAATCCTCTGTTGTTCTGTTAAAAGAGGACAAAAGGCATTAGCACTCTGTTCCAATCCCTTATCTTTTTAACTTGGACCCTTTGGCTGCTCCCTAAGCACACGTGATACTAGCTGTCACCCGCGGTTCTGCCCGCATAGTAGTGAAACAGAACAAACTTTAAAAATCAATGAAAAAAAAATGTAATAATTTGTATTGAGAAGAATTTATATTGATAGCTTTCTTATCCAAAGGCCTCTTGATATACAATATTTTTGGTTTTGCTATTGGGGTGAGAATGTAGCTGTGATCTCTTTGCCAAAAATGTAAAAAGTTGGCAAGGTATCTCTGACCAAGCGGAAGGTAGGTACGCTCCAATGTCAAATATTGGCACTGTATCTGATCGTGTTCAGCTCTGACAGGAGAGCGCCCTCCACGTGGGGAGAAGAGCATGTGGCCATGAAATCTCTGCCAATGAGCAGCTAGCCTCTAAAACACACGTAGCTGAGATCTCTCTCTCAAAAACATCAAACGTTACTCTTTAACAATCTCTAGTACGAAGTACACTCCAACATTTGGCGAGAGGTAGAGTGACTCGAAAGGGGGCTGGTGCGTGAGTGAGGATGGCCCTGCCCGGCTCCCTACTCCGGAGGTTCCACCTCCCCCTCCCCTTGGCCTGTAGACTGTCTCTCGGATTCACGCAAATAAACTGCTGCCGCAACCAAACTATGATACTTAGTGTGATGAGAGAAGTCACAAAATCAACCGGAATATTCAAGCAAATTATTGAAAAATATCCAATCTAATTCTATCAAGTACAGTAGTTCTCTCATGAAAAGCAGACAGACATACAGACAGACGTTGGATTTTATATATAGGGGGTGTAGGGGTTGGCGAGTGAAGCGAGCAGGTGGCAGAGCCCCCTAGTATATATATATATATATATATATATATAGTTGCTAAATATACAGTGCATCCGGAAAGTATTCACAGCGCATCACTTTTTCCACATTTTGTTATGTTACAGCCTTATTCCAAAATGGATTAAATTCATTTTTTTTCCTCAGAATTCTACACACAACACCCCATAATGACAACATGAAAAATGTTTACTTGAGATTTTTGCAAATTTATTAAAAATAAAAAAACTGAGAAATCCCATGTACATAAGTATTCACAGCCTTTGCTCAATACTTTGTCGATGCACCTTTGGCATCAATTAAAGCCTCAAGTCTTTTTGAATATGATGCCACAAGCTTGGCACACCTATCCTTGGCCAGTTTGCCCATTCCTCTTCGCAGCACCTCTCAAGTTCCATCAGGTTGGATGGGAAGCATCGGTGCACAGCCATTTTAAGATCTCTCCAGAGATGTTCAATCGGATTCAAGTCTGGGCTCTGGCTGGGCCACTCAAGGACATTCACAGAGTTGTCCTGAAGCCACTCCTTTGATATCTTGGCTGTGTGCTTAGGGTCGTTGTCCTGCTGAAAGATGAACCGTCGCCCCAGTCTGAGGTCAAGAGCGCTCTGGAGCAGGTTTTCATCCAGGATGTCTCTGTACATTGCTGCAGTCATCTTTCCCTTTATCCTGACTAGTCTCCCAGTCCCTGCCGCTGAAAAACATCCCCACAGCATGATGCTGCCACCACCATGCTTCACTGTAGGGATGGTATTGGCCTGGTGATGAGTGGTGCCTGGTTTCCTCCAAACGTGACGCCTGGCATTCACACCAAAGAGTTCAATCTTTGTCTCATCAGACCAGAGAATTTTCTTTCTCATGGTCTCAGAGTCCTTCAGGTGCCTTTTGGCAAACTCCAGGCGGGCTGCCATGTGCCTATTACTAAGGAGTGGCTTCCATCTGGCCACTCTACCATTCAGGCCTGATTGGTGGATTGCTGCAGAGATGGTTGTCCATCTGGAAGGTTCTCCTCTCTCCACAGAGGACCTCTGGAGCTCTGACAGAGTGACCATCGGGTTCTTTGAAAAAAATGAATTTAATCCATTTTGGAATAAGGCTGTAACATAACAAAATGTGGAAAAAGTGATGTGCTGTGAATACTTTATGTGTATTTAACCTATTTGGACATTTTTTCTGTTGTACTGTTAATATTTGGGTGTTGGGTTGGAAATACTGTAGAGCTTGGGTTTTGGCCTAATTCTATCCATCCCTCCTTTTAAAGGTGTAGCAGCTTCATTGCTACGTAAATCTGGTGGCAACCTCCATGCTGTCCATAAGGTCAGGATTTGGTACAAACTTCCGATACCGCAAGAACATAAAACCTTTGACAGAAAGTGAGGCTGCATCCCCAGAGTTCCCGACAGCAGAGGTCTCAGACAAGGCCTCTAAGCTACACTTGTAAGTTATGTAAATAGTGTAATCAATAGTGAAAAAGGGGACAAATTTCACATTTTAAATGTCTATTGTTAATATTATTTTAGCTCTGGAAACAGATGGTTGAAAATGGAAGTCCTAGCCACAATGATCACTTTTTTCAAATGCAAGCTCCTCAACTAATTTTTTTTCATGGTAAAATCTTAAATATGTATATATTGTGGAAACTGGCCCAGACACAGACAGGCAGACACCGATAGTTCACCCAACACACGTTTATTATACATATTATTTACAATTAGTGCTCACACACAACCCCAGTACTCCCCCAAAGTCCAGGCCTTCCTTCCAATGCCTTCCTCAGGTCCGCCTCCACTCCTCTCCTCCAAGACTTCGTCTTTCTCCACTCCCGACTCCAGCCCTCGGATGTGCTCCAGATGCCTCCCTATGAGTGACTGCCGGCACTCCCTGGTGTGGCGGAAGTGCCGGCTGTGCACCTGGAAGCACTCCAGGTGTCCCTGGTCTTCATACCTCCAGCACTTCTGGGTGTGGCGGAAGTGCTGAGGGTCAGGGCTCCCTAGGCATCTGGGTTTCTAAGCTCTGTTCCCGTGGTCCCTATACCATCCAGGGCGGCTGCCCTCTCGTGGTCCAGAGGAGGCGTAGTCCCTCTTCCGGTCCTTCAGGGCATCCTGGCTGGGTACTACCCCCAGTCGCTTGCCACAATATAAATACATGTTAAGGCAATAACTAACAACACATAAAGGCAAGACATAAAATTTGTACCCAAGAAAGTCAATCCAAACCAGCTAAATGGAGAGATTGTCCAGAGTAACTATGCTTTATCATGTTCATGGCTGCACAATGTCACCACAGTCTTTTTGAAGGAGTTCCCATCCATGTAGGTTTCACAAATGAAGTAGGAATCAAGAAAATAATGAAATTTCAAAGAAACCACAGCAAATAAAAGCAGTAAAATTACCTTAAAATGACCCTAGTTTACAATGGCTCTTGGTGGTAGTGATGTAGTTAAGAAGATAAAATGATTAACGCATTTATTTATTTTATGAATCTTCTTATTCCCATAAACATTTGGAAAATGTCTGCAGTGAACCACAGAAGGATCCAACCCTAAGAGAATTATTATTAGATTGCATGGCTCACTTTTTCATGCACTTATATTTTTCACATCAAGCCAATTTAGAGCTGATGGTTAAAATAACCTTCATATCTGAGAGATGTGGGGGGAAACAAGAATACCATAGAAAACAATTGTAGACACAAAGACATAGTGGAAACTCCAAACTCACCAGTCTAGGACGCTGGAGCTCTAAACATTGTGCTACCATGACACTTTCATCCACCTCTTCTCTTTTAATTGGTGTTTTTCATAGTCATTTGAAGATTGCCAGGAGGCATCTCTGGAGCTTCAGAGAAAACATCTTTGACTCTCTGACCATCTGGTGTGCTGGCCATATAAACATCTCCTGCTCATACCTAAATTAATTAGCCTTCAAAGAAGACCACTAAATTCCAGGAATGTTTCCAATGAATTTCAAGTCGAAATGCATTCAGAAATAAACTATTTGAGTGATAGATTGGAAGATTCCTCTGAACTCCTGGGGATGTCTCAAGACACTGCACTATGAGCCCCGTCTGAGCATAAAATCAAAACAGGCCTGTTCAATTATGTCAATAAAATAGAATGCACATGTTGAATCAGCATCCAGTGAGCTGAAATTTTTTGAGCTCTAATCACAATTTAGATCAAATTAGCTAGGCTGTAGATACCTGCTCCTGTCTAAATGTTTCAGAAATAATGTGAATTTTAGTTGCCTCAAACCTTCTTCATCTGTTTAAAGAAAACAACCATTTAAAGTACACAGTAAGTATCCATTAAAAGCAGAAACCCAAACTAAAATGCAATTGACTATTCTGTTTTGTTCTGATTCCACACTTCATTCATATATCAGAAGATAACAATTATGTACAGAATTACATTTGTCATTGATTGAGCAAAGTGATCAGCCAGTAGAGAGACAGAAATATTTTTAATGATTCATTTTAAATGCAGGGCTGCTTAGTACACCAGGTTTTGGAATGAACAACACACAATTAATGCATTAAAGTAACTTAATCAAAGTGATTGCCTACAAATCATCACTAATTGTTTGTTTGGAAAGGGATTAATTAATAAATAATGAAGTGGAGAAAGCTTTTAAGGCTGACGGGATTCAGTTAGGCTCTTTATGGCCAGCAGGGAGCGCTGAATCAAATTACTACTTTGAGTATGAAAAGCCTGTATTGTTTATTTTGCTGATACTGTGTTTTAATGCTAAATTAAATTATTTAAGTTTGGATAGCAAATACTAGTAGGGAGTGGTCAGGTGCAAAGAAAAATAAAGTACCCAACAGCCATACTCTGAGGAAAAATAGGGATACCTGGACAGTGACTCAAGTAAAAACAAAATCTGGCCATGAGCCACCTACTCAAGTAAAGATTTTAAAGTATCTGATATTAAAGAATACTTAGGGTTAGGTACTAATATAAGAGGCATGTAGGCTTTCTAGTGCTTTAAGAAGAAGGTAATCCATCCCTGAAAACCCCTTCATAAAGTAAATTTTCATAATGGGAACACCAAATTACAATTAAAGGATAAACTAGTATTTTTCAAGTCAAAGTTATTTCTTCACAATTACAGTATATATCACATTTTGTTATAAAATGAAGCACTTTACTTATTAATTTTAAAAATACATTGTCTGTTCTTGCACCTTAAAACAGAGCTTAAGAAAATCCAGGTCCAAACAAGAAAAAAGGCTTAAACGTACCAAATATGTCCATTTTTTAAGGCAAGAATGTTATTGGATATTAATCTTCATCCTGAGATTACACAAATATTGTAAAAACAGTGTATGCCTCTCGCATTGACAGATCTAAGTGACAGTATGGAGATTGTTATTATTATTTACATGGACAACAACCAAGGATATGATTCAAACCCATGACGTTAGATCCGTGAAGCAGCACCAGTAAAGAAGAATAAAATACATAAACATACTCAAGTACAGTAATGTAGTATTTGTACTTTTTTCTTGTACAACACTGTCAAATACATAGATAATTCTATTTGTTTTATATTAAATTCATTTTAAAATGTGTACTTTCAATTGCGTATACAGTATATCTGCTTTGTTGAATTCAGAATAATTCAACTCTGTAATAATAATAATAATTCATTACATTTATATAGCGCTTTTCTCAGTACTCAAAGCGGTATGTAATTATGAAGGGTAGGCCCTGACTCTCACACAATCCTGAATTAGAATAAAAATATTATTTAATCAATGAATGGTTTAAAAGGAAACAGAATGATAATTTTCATTTCAAGAAGTACATACAAGAGTAAGAGTAAATGCTAACATTCACAACTTTGTAAACCTTTTGATCCTGTAAAATGCACAAGAAGTCAGTTCAAACTGTACAGTATGTAATTTAAATGGACACAAATGTTCTTAAAAAGCTGAAGCATATGATTATAGCAAGAAGGAGGAAGGTGGCCAGCTGACCAAGATCAGGTACACTTCTCTTTTTCTAAATTCTCATTGATTTTACATACGTTTATTTTCTGTATATCGCTCAGTAGAGATCTGGTTTTCTTCTCTTCTGACTCCAAGTGCTCAAAGAAATATTTGTTAAAACTGTTACATTTTGCTTCATATACTATATTACTGTTTTTAATGTCATATTTCGAAGCAGGTTCAATAAATTAATGTATCTGTATATTTAGGCTGGTTTTTTTTGTGTGCGTGTTTTTGCTACATGGTTTTGTGCTTTTCTGTTACTGTTATATCATCCTAAATCTGTGTAATCCATAGAGAAAGGCATTTTTTTACTTTATATTTGTAAAGTTTTAAGATTTAATATTTTGTGATATTTAAAACTGTAAGCTTAAAATGTAAGTGTGCTTTTCTTTTACTTGAACTTTTGATCCCTGCAACATTTTAGTTAACCACATAAAAGATGTGTTAGTTGAGACAGTAGACAGAAGGCTAAGCTAGTAAAAATAAAAGTGACCACTTTAAAAATGGCAGTCTAGGAAGATGAAAAAGTCTGAACCTTAAATGGTAAGCTGTTAATTTCCTGGACTTTTTACATGCATGAAAGTGAAGCTCTTGATCTATTGGTTACCTTTATGCATGCACACCTTGTGATTGCATACTGATATGGCCTGTCATAATGACATTGGGCAGAGAGGGGTTAGGGGTGTTCACTCTGGCCCTGACAAGCTATAAAATGTCAGCTTGATGCTGGAAGATAGAAGAGAACTGGGAAGGAGGTGAAGCAGAAAGAACACGGCCATGCAACAATGTATATTTAACACTATGACCATGAGGTACGAGTTAAGTCATATCTCACTGAGCCTGTAAAAACATGACATACAGGAAAACTCGTATCTCAGTACACAGCCACTATAGACACAGCCAGCTTTGCTTCCACGTTTCAGTCACCTACTATAATGCTGACATTTGCTTTTTTCTTTTGTTTTGTTTTTGATGGTAACAACTTATATATAATATAAAATAGTGTTATAAATAGATAGTCCACAGTTATGTCATCTCAAAAAAGATATAAAGCTGCTGATACTTTGAAACAAATAGATTTGTTGCAAAATAAATATTTTGATGATAATGATTGAGATAGTGACAATCAAATAGATGATGTGAAACCTCTAGGCTCGGGTGCTGATTCAGATAGCTGTCCTAAAGGCTTTTCTTCATGCTAAGGTGTCCGAATTGTCACGAATGTCAGGACAGCACTGCGTGGACATTCTGGAACCCACTGAACACAAATAGTCACCAACTATCAAAGGTTTTGTATGCAACAAGTATGGACAGACAGCATAAACACATTATATTTGCTGACGTTGTGCTTCACCATCATGCTTCAAGGTCTCTTATTCAGATGCAGACTTTTAGTCATGATACTGTTGATAATAAAACTGTTGCTTTCTAATACATTGACTTAAATTATTTGAAAGTTTTGATTGAGATCATTATTTATCATATATGTAAAGATCTATATTGCAACATCCTGATAATAAATGGTCGAGCAGTCAATGCATTAACACAATTAACACCAAACACATTGGGTGTGTTGGCCAGCATCGTCTGTGATGGCTCCTGAAGTAGCCAAGTTGTATTATTGGCAATATTCCACACCTATTTTCTTTTATTTGCTTTGCGTTTTGATACATTTATGAATATCTAAGTATGTTAAAGACGATAATGACTGAATAAAAGTTTATTACCTGTTCCCCTTGTTTGCATTTGATATTTACTCTATCCTGTCACCTGCAGTATAAATGACTAAAAAGAAAACGTCCTCTAATTAGAGGAGTGAAGTGCATTAGCAGTCAGTTCTAGGTTTTAGAATGGATCCATTTAGTCCTAAGTGTAAACGTGTTGTGGCTGTGAGCCGTGTCTCCTTCCAAAGATAAAGAGAACGAGTTTTGGGGTGGAGGACATACAGTATGTGTGGGCCTACATAGCAAAGTTAGGATAGGGTGACCCCAAAACCCAACCACAATAAAAGACTACAAGACCCTAAAATTCAGTCTTGATCATGACAGCTTGTTAACTGCATCTGTACTGCTCATTGCTAATAATCAGCTTTGAAATGCAATTAAGAGAGGTATGAAAAATAGTCAATTAAAAAGAAAACCACAAACAAAATGAAAGCAATGAATAACAATATTTACGTATTTCTTAGAAATATTTTTAGGCCAGATAAATAAGCAATGAAATCAATTAAAAGTAATAGTTAGGCACTGATTGTGAAATTACTTGGAATAAAACCCTGCAGCTATGGGGGTCCTCAGGACTGATCTTGATAACCACTTCATGATTCTATCAGAATGGCCCAGCAATTCCATACCTCTTGTGTTTTGATCCTGTGATGCTGTAATTAGCACTTGGCAATGTGAATGAGTCACTGCACGAGGTGTTGCTCTTAGTTCAGTCAGTTGCAGTGCCTACTTTTATTTGCCTGAACGGTCACTTATGGTGTTATAGCCTAACAACAGAGCAAAACTATTTAAAAAAAGCCAGGACCTGTCATTGTGGCAGGCATACAACCATACTGGTATTCACAGAACTTAGAAGTGATGTTTAAAAGAAGCAGAACAGACCGCAAGCATAGACAAATTTAAATAATTTACTGAATGTTTAACACACACTATTGGAAGAGACTATTATATCAAATCAGACCTAGAATTAATGGAGGGCTGAGAGGGAACAGTCATACTTGAGAGATGAAAGGAGAGAAAAAAAATGAAATCTGGATGCTCAAGATGGTATAAAATGTTTAAAAAAGGCAGCTAACATCTGGCTAGCCTGATGTTAGGAATGATTGCTGTATGTGCATCCCTTTTCTGAAGACTGAATAAATTCAAGCAGTAGGCAATAATAATATTCAAAACATCCATTAATTTCCTTGAATAATCTACAGTTTTGCATCAACAGCATTACACTGAGCACACTTGCGCTTTGATATCATAATGAGATGGCTGCTCGACAATGCCTAGAACTATTTCTGCTTCTTTCATTCTGTTTAATTGCTGTTTGTTATCATCCTGCTCACTGCCACCTCCCATCTCTTTACAACATTCCAGGCAGAAATGCATCAATGGTTTTGACTGAGTAGGTAAAGAAAGGTTGGGAGCGCATCACCTCAAATAGACCACTGCTGGGGCACTCTCTTTCAGAACACATCACGACTAGCATAATACAAATGTGAGGTTAGATGTGTCCATTCCCAATTAAAGAGTTTCATTCTCTTCTAAGATGGTGAAGCAATTAACCAGTACATCTTACAGATGTCTTTTTTTTTTCTTCTTGAGTAGTGTTTGACAAGACCTGACCACCCCCCCACAGTATGAGGCACATCAGAAATAAAAGGAGAAGGTTCTTGGGTTAATATTTATAAACATGTTCGATACAGAATGAGTCCTTTTCTGTAGCAGGTTTGAAACACCTCTGTTCTCTCCTGAGCTGTCTGCTTTATGCCCTTAGGCATAGCATGGCTGTGTTCAGTGGTGGTAAATGGCATTGGATATTGAAAGTGAGGGTGATTCATATATAGAACATTCATTTACAAGACTGCTCTTTTAGATCTCGCTATTAACCTATTTGTATGTAAGAAACTGATATTTAAATGTTTTGCTCAAGGGAAAAATGTACTATCTTTTTAAAAAGAGCTTCACAGTTATATTTCCCATGTGCCGATATGTACAGTATGTGTTTTAAGTTAACTGGAAATTGTAAACTGAATGTGTGTGTATATGTGAGTGTGCCCTATGATGGACTGGCATCTGCCTTGCACCCAATACTACTAAGACAGGATTTATCTCCCTAAATTTGATCAAGTTGGTTAGAAAATGTTATGTTATATCTCTTTCTCTCTCATATATATTCAAAAGCATGGCAAGTGCTGAAATGTGTGTATATACATGTTTGTGTGTTTGGATCCATTGATACAATAGTAAACCTATGTATACAAGGCACACTCAATGTGGCATTGATGTACAGTGATACCTCGCTATATCGCGCTTCGCCTTTCGCGGCTTCACTCCATCGCGGATTTTATATGTAAGCATATTTAAATATATATCGCAGATTTTTTGCTGGTTCGCAGATTTCTGCGGACAATGGGTCTTTTAATTTCTGGTACATGCTTCCTCAGTTGGTTTGCCCAGTTGATTTCATACAAGGGACGCTATTGGCAGATGGCTGAGAAGCTAGATTGCTTACTTTTCTCTCTCTCTTGCGCTGACTATCTGTGATCCTGACGTATGGGGATTGAGCAGGGGGACTGTTCGCACACCTAGACGATACGGACGCTCGTCTAAAAATGCTGAAAGATTATCTTTACGTTGCTATCTTTTGTGCAGCTGCTTCCTGAAACGACATGCTGCATGGTGCTTCGCATACTTAAAAGCTCGAAGGGCACGTATTGATTTTTGATTGAAAAACAAACTCTCTCTCTCTCTCTCTCTCTCTCTCTCTCTCTCTCTCTCTCTCTCTTCCTGCTCCTGATGGAGGGGGTGTGAGCTGCCGCCTTCAACAGCTTTGTGCCGCGGTGCTTCGCATACTTAAAAGCCAAACAGCACCATTGATTTGTTTGCTAGAGATTGTTTTCTCTATCTATGTGACATTCTGTGCTCCTGACACGCACTCCTTTGAAGAGGAAAATATGTTTGCATTCTTTTAATTGTGAGACAGAACTGTCATCTCTGTCTTGTCATGGAGCACAGTTTAAACTTTTGAAAAAGAGACAAATGTTTGTTTGCAGTGTTTGAATAACGTTCCTGTCTCTCTACAACCTCCTGTGTTTCTGCGCAAATCTGTGACCCAAGCATGACAATATAAAAATAACCATATAAACATATGGTTTCTACTTCGCGGATTTTCTTATTTCGCGGGTGGCTCTGGAACGCAACCCCCGCGATGGAGGAGGGATTACTGTAGTTGTAAGCTATCAGTCAATGCATGCTACATGTAACAATATAACAGCTTTATGTATAGTAGCCGCGATAAAGACAATGGTAAATTCCACAAGGAAATGTTGGGGAGACAACCAGGTTGTCCCCATTCAATCCAACCAAAAAAAAAAATTTAAATGGCCACTATGGTCTCAAAAGTAAGAGAGAATGTGTCAGACTTGGCAGTTCCCAGAATTTCGGTAACCCTTTAGGAGCTCCGTCATGTGATGCTTTCTATTCAGAATGGAATGCCGTCTTTGGGTGCCTGTGGGATTTATAGGTGGAGGACCAGAAGGGGTGGGGTCAATTTCCCTCACTGGGCGTATTCTCCATACTGCAGAGTAAACAGAAGCGGACAAAATTAAAGTCAGTGCCCCCTCTCGATCCGGGGTGGTATTACATATTTCAGATGAGCCCAGAGAGTGATCCACTGACACAAATGCGCAACACTCTTCAAGACATTATATAGAACAATTATCACTGAATGGTAGATGTTACAAATACACACCAAATTGAAAGAGCAGCAAGAGAACAACTTTCAGAAAAAACAAATGCTTTGTGCAGCTCTTAATTCAGTTCATTTCTCTTAAATCCTGAACATGATTTTAGTCCCCATTACAACCAGATCCAGTGTTTCTCTTTCAATGACTCTTTCATTCATATTCATTCATTAATGGTGACAAATATTTATCTGTCCTGTCAGATGTTGTCTGGGACCGATGCCCTTTCCACCACTGGTTCCTCCCTTATGACAGATGTTGCCAGAATAAGCTCTAGCCCTTTCCTACAATAAACTTGAATAACAGGGAGAATGAAAGATATGAGGTGAGGAGTAATGAGGTTGAAATACATGCATAGAGCCTGGCAGCATTATGGGCATTGTGGAGTGCAGCAGGATACCGATGTGTCCAGGATGAAAAACAGATTGTCACTAGACTGGTGTAGTGACACTTTATTATGTATATACTGTGTCATCCAGATTTGATTAATTAGTTTCTAAATATATAGTAAAAATCAAGAAGAAATGCTGCTGCAGTAAATTATGCTGAAAAGTGAACTCTATACATTTCGTAAATTCTATTCTGTTTTCTTTTTTTTACTGGGTAAAAATAAATAACTATCCATTCATCATCCATTTTCTGAACACTATTAGATTATTATTGACTCACACAAGGTAAATGAATATTCTGTTAACTAAAGATTTTATAGCCACCTTCTGATTGCCAAGAAGTAATGTTAAGCAGTCCAGACTGTTTAATATCAAAATCTATAATAAGAGAGCACACAAGAGAAAGAAAGACAATGAAGTAGACGCTGCGCATTGGCAAGGGGAAGAAATAAAAGACTCGCTTGACAAAAGATGAATTTCATCAGTGATATCGGAGGATGACCACTGGCAAAAAGTCAACAGGAGTAGACCGGCGCTGTTTTATCATCTAACCTATTATTATTCTTTAACCGTCTAGCCTGTGATCGATAAGATCTTTGGTTTAGGTCAGAGTCATTCCATCTCTATTCTTTTGATTATTTTTTTTGCTCTGCCTTTTTTATTGAATTTTATTATTAGGCTAATTGCATATGTTTAAAAGTAACACCCAGTTGCCATTAACACTGCAGTGAAACATACAAGTTAAATGAATTTGTTAATGCACTTTGATAGACATTGGCATTATTACATGTACATCTCAAAGTCTTAATAGACTTTAACTTGTTATAGAATATTGCATGTCAGTTAAAGTTGCATCACACGATGTACAAGTTTTTTAAATACAAAATATCTTTTAGTTTTTATTCTATTTTGGCATTTCAAAATTAGACAGTAGTTTAAGAATACGTACACTTAAAAATCTGAGGGAAGGAAGGGTTGATGAAGGCCTGTGTTGAGAATGAAAAGTGAATGGTTTCATTTGGATAATCCACTTTTCCAGAACAGAAAATTGCTGAAATTAATTTCTAATGAGCTTTCCAATTAACCATCAGTGCCAAATAATATGCCAGTTGCATTTCTAATTGGATAGGCTGTATTCTGTGGGTGTGAAATGGAGAAAGAGAGATGATATCATGCCGCTGATCATTCTGCCACAAGATGTGGCACTTACTAGGATAGTCTTTTATTTATTGCCAATTACAAATATGGAAGACTAGAGATAAGGTGAGTCCCCAAAAATGTACATATTGAAGTTGTGCAGCAAAGACAGTGCTCGGGTACAACAGAACATTAGATCTGAGATCAAATTTGAAACAGGTGAGCATTTTTGAAATTGTGACAGTGAGGTGTCATTACATTTTTTTGTGTTTGTCTAGATCAGTTGCATATGGAAACCAGCAATATATAATGTCCAGTTTATGGCATTCTGCTTCCCATCACAAAACTCCATTACCCTTCTACCGTGGACAAAACAGAATCTGCCTGTTAGCAAAACCTCCATGCTAGTTCCTCCTTCCAACAAACTCATTTTCCATCCTTCAGCCTCTGACCAAACCACATCCTTTTTCTGACCTCCAGCCAAAGATCTCTGTCTGTCTCTCTTCCTTGCTGATGCATTGCAAAAATTCAGTCCAGAAGCCTTGGAATAGGAAAACGACATTCTTGAGATACTTTGCAATGTAAATAGTCCACCTATCTAATATTTTTTTGCTAACCAATCATTGTCTAAACAAAATGGATGCTGCTGCCATCATTCTTCTTTTTGCTGCCCGTTCCTCTTTTTGCATTTACATTGTCAGCCAGTCGCTTTGATGTCCTGTATGCTTCCTCTTTGAAGAAAACCACACTCCATTATCCATCCATCCATCCATTTTCCAACCCGCTGAATCCGAACACAGGGTCACGGGGGTGTGCTGGAGCCAATCCCAGCCAACACAGGGCACAAGGCAGGAACCAATCCTGGGCAGGGTGCCAACCCACCGCAGGACACACACAAACACATCCACACACCACGCACACCCTAGGGCCAATTTAGAGTCGCCAATCCACCTAACCTGCATGTCTTTGGAGTGTGGGAGGAAACCGGAGCGCCCGGAGGAAACCCATGCAGACACGGGGAGAACATGCAAACTCCACGCAGGGAGGACCCGGGAAGCGAACCCGGGTCTCCTAACTGCGAGGCAGCAGCGCTACCACTGCGCCACCGTGCCGCCCATCACTCCATTATCTTGCTTCAATAATTTTTTAATGATTTTAGTTTTATATACTCTATATTTTGCCTTTATTATGTTACGATTTAGTGTAGATGTTTTAAGTGTATGTGTTTTCTCTAGCCTTCCAGACTGAATGAAATTCCATTTCTTTACTTATACTTTTTTTTTGCTGACACATTTAACCAAGGTGAAAATACAATACAATTGTTTGCATTTCTATAATTGGAGCAGAGGCAGGTTAAGTGATATGCTCAGGGTTATACAGTGAGTCAGAGCTGAGAGTTGAACCACTAACCTTAAGTCCAGTATCTTAGCTACTGCACCACACTGCCCACACATGAGTGCATTTTCTATTGTTTAAAACATTCATGAACACTGTTAACATATTTTAATAGCAAATTCCTATATTTATTTCAAGCAAATGCATTTATTCCTGGAGATTAATATAGTATTTTTCATAGTAAGCTCAATGAAAAAAGAAAAGTTTGTATAGGATGAGGAAGAATTCAGGAAACTTTTCTTTCTGTCAAATTAGTGAATAGCTTTAATGGAATCTCCATTCCGTGAGTAAATTCTTAAGAACACTATGAAGGTATTGTTATGGCTCTCAAAATAGCCTCAAATCTTAATGTCATGGATTCCACAAATTGTTGAAAACATTCCTTTGTGATTCTAGTCCAAGTTGGCATAATTGCATCACACACTTTCTGCAGGTTTGTCAGCTGCTCATTCATGCTTTGAATCTCCTGTTCTGCCACATCCCACATCTACCACATCCCCAAAGGTGTTTCATTGGATTCAGATCTGGTGACTGAGAAGGCCGCTCAAGACAACTGAACTCATTGTCATGTTCATGACACCAGTTTGAAATGAGTTTTTCTTTGTGATGTGATGAATTATCATGTTGGAATTTGCCAGTAGAAGTTGGGCAAATTGTGAGCATGAAGGGATGCATGTGGTCTGAAACAATAGTCAGATACGCTGTGACATTCACGTGATGACTGATTGGTATTATTGGGCTTAAAGTATGCCAAGAAAACATTTCCCATACCATTACACCACCAACAACTGCTTGGACTTTTTACGCAAGAAAGGATTCATACTGTTGGTGCCAAATTCTGACCCAGCCATCTGTGTGCTTCAGCAGAAACTGAGTTTCATTAGACCAGGCTATATTTATTCTGTATTCAGCTGTCCAGTTTTGGTCTGTGTCCACTGCAGCCTCAGCATTCTGAACTTGACTGATAGGAATGGGACTTGACGTAGACTTCTGCTTTTGTAGACCATCCACCTCAAGGTTTGATGTGTTGTTCATTCTAAGATGCTTTTCTGCTCACTGCAATAATACAGAATGGTTACCTGAGTTACCGTACTCTTTCTATCAGCCCAAACCAGTCTGTCCATTCTTCTCTCTCATCAATAAGGCATTCTTTTATTGTTCATGTCATAAACTCTATCTCTAGAGACTTTTGTGCGAGGAAATTCCAGGAGATCTGCACTTACAGAAATACTCAAATCAGCCCATCTGGCACCAACAATCATGCCACCATTGAATTCACTGAGATCAGGCGTTTTTCCCATTCTAGTATCTGATGTGAACATTAACTGATGCTACTGACCTGCATGATTTTATGCTTTGGACTGCTGCCACATGATTGGCTGATAAGATAATTACATGGACAAGCAGGGGCATACCAATGTTTCTAATAATTTGCTCAATGAGTGTAGATTTGCCAGTCAGGTGGAAAATGATTATTTTGTTTTCAAAAAGAAGAAGGTGAAAGAAAGCAAGAAGAAGCATGTAAAATTTAACACAAATTATCTGAAGGACAGAAAGGTGGCCTTGCTTTATAGTTTTCTCTCTTACCATGTAAAAGACTAACTAGTTTTAACTTCAGTTTTCTATCAAGGTGGTATCTGATTTTCTGCATTAGGCACTATGTTAACTCTAGAGAAAGTTAACGTGCCATTTTATTATTATTTAAATCCACTTTGTTCCATTAGAAAAAAAGAATTACTTTGGCTAGAGTACAACATCTGTGATCAGTTTAATGAGTGTGTCTTGTTAGCTCTGTTTCAGAGTGGATGACTTTGCTAACTCTTTGCACATGTGCATTTGGATGGTAATAGCGTTCCTTAGTGTTTTGCCGGATAATTCATTCTGTCCGCTAAACACAATGACAAACAACCATTCCTCATTCCGCCTTTGCTGATAATCAGGACAACTTAAACATTTTTCGCTAGCCAAAGTGAAACCATTAATCCTCTCTGATTTTTCTGATAAGTGGTGACTGCAAAATAATGACCATGCCACCCTTGGAAAAAAAATGTGAACAATTAAAACAAGCCAGCCATTATCTTGTGAGCACCAAGTCTATTTTCACATTTCATTAACAATATTGTAAGCTATCTGTACCTTATTACCAGTCTATGATTATCAGGAGAAGCCTAATTAGTCAAAATCTGAGTCACTGCTTTAATTTTCTAGTGAAATAAAATTATATCTTTGTATAAGCGTTATGTGAGAAAATTTGTCTGGTTGTACAAATTAGATCTTCATAATAATGATAGCTCAATCAGTCCCATTCACCTAATGATGCTCAATTCCCTTTCTTGTCTCGTAACACAGTAGCCTGTGTTTAAAGCTAAATTGTTATCCAAGACAACCATTTGACTCCTTCTTGATCTGTTTTGAAGTTTTCTCTCAAAACCAAGCAGTTTATCGATGGCCCTTATTGTAATTTCAACAAGCAGGTGCATGTGGAATCAACAGTTAAGTAAAGGAATGTGTTGTTTTAATGAATTCATAAACCTACTGTAACTACACTGCTAATACTAGCCTATGCTGCCTCAGAATATTAGAACTGAAAATCTTAGTAACGACTGAGAATATTACATTAAACATAAATCTGTCCTGAATCCAGTCGATGGTCATTCTCAACTTCGGTTGGAGGATCAACAAACACTGAAAAATAGAAGAAAAAGAGCCCATTAAAGGGTAGGTAATGCTAAACAACAGATCACTTACTAACACTTGCTAATTTGGTCTGTAAATTAGGGAAAATCCCTTTAAGGCTCAAACTTCATGGCCAGCAGACTCCCTGTAGAAAGAAAAGGGTCTATAGTACCTATAAAATGTTAAAGACTATTACGAGGTAGGGCTATGTCCTCACACTTAAGAGAACTTCGATCACCTCAACAAAACGTTTTTTTTCTTTTTTTTTTTCTTTTATTGATTTTATTGTAATCATTCCATACAAACAGATCAATTTTTACAAAAAATAGGATTGAAAACAAATCAACCCCCACCCCTGAGAAAGAGCCAACAGAATAAAACTTAAAGCTAGTAAAAACAAATAAATTGATGAATTTAATAGGCGGATAAAGATAGATGGAAAAGAAAAAGAAATGGGAAGAGAGTCTACTTCCTCAGTGCTTTAAGAGCTTATTCTAAAATATTATTGATTAGATTCTGCCAGATTTTGAAAAAGTTCTGCACAGATCCTCTAACTTAGAATTTGATTTTTTTCCAATTTCATATGCAGTACAATCCCTCTTAACTGGCCTCGCATTAACCGGCTGACGGATTAACCAGCCGTTAAAATAAAATAAAATAATTTTTTTTTTAAATCCTGAGTTCTTCTTTATTATATGTATGCACTTCCTTCTTTCCTGGAAGGTGAGAGGGCTCCTATGCTCAGAGTGATTTCCGTTTACATATTCCTTTATGAATTTTCCACAGTGCCTTCTTCTTTCTACCTGGTGGCTCCCCTGCTTCTCCCACCGGGCTTCACAACAGGGGAGTCACCGTACCTACAGGTGCAGCTGCCTTCCACACTGGTCCAGTAGCTCTCTGATCCCTGGCTATGTCGGGCTCCATTTGGAGCAGCCAGGGCGCTCACGCTGGGGCTAAACCAGCCCAAAGCCTCCACGACTGCCGCTGCCTTTCGACGGCCAGTCGTCTTCAATACCAGTCACTCCAGCTCCGTGATTGCTCAGCTGGAGAGAAAAAATAAAGCCGCTGCAACAGAGCTCCGCTTCAGACGTCCATCTCCCATAACGGACGAGACTAACTTTTTCTTCAATTCTACCTCAGTTAGGACACTATTAGGACCATTTAAGTCTGTAAATTAGCAAATATTGTTCATGATAAATAAGTTTAGTCCTTGAGGCTAGTACTGTGTAAAAAGTTAATGGAGTGTCATTTACATCTGTCATGGCACCAGTAAAGTCATCTAAATTGGTGGGTCTCAACCTTTTTGGCCTTGGCACCCAGTTTTTTCTATTTTTATTCAGTGATGACCCTTAATTAGCATTAATTTAAAGTAAACTCAATAATATTTTCCCCTGAATGGCCAACATTAACAAATGACAGAAAATATATTTCATATTTCAATACAGTGCAATTAATAGATGATGCACAGTACTCATCCAAAAATAACTCAACAAACAGATGTTTAATACTGACTCATATTTAGTGTCCATTTGTCGTTTAATACGTAACTTGGGCTTGTTTGATTTTCACAAATATGTTGAAATCAGAGGTAAGTGAAGAGAATGCAGTTTGTTAGTGGTTCCCTTATCTAGAAATTCAGTGCTCTTGAAAAAGGCAGGATGAATTGTACTGAAATTGTGTGAGCTTCCTCTTATATTTGCTGATTTGATGTGCAATGAGAAGATGCCCAGAGCGCCGACTGGCTTGTTATACAAACACACTAGAATGCTTTTGGTGAAGCCTTAAGATTTTCATTTTCAAAAATCGAATGATTTACTTTTGTAGGTAGCATGTTTTCTTTCCAAGTCTTCATAGTTGGGATTTGTTCATGCTTTCTTTTGGTAGTACCACACTGCAGATAATGCACATTAGCCATTGTTTCTCAATCTTCATTGTAAATGTATATCTAAACATCAGAAAACAAGAATGTATGTTCTTTTATTATTCCTGTTTGGTTCAGGTATTTGGGATGGATCTTCTAAGGTTGATTGGGAATTAGAAGAGTTCAGAATGGGTGATTCTAAAGGGCATTTGAGGAACTTTTCCATGTTCTTTGGCTTTCTTAATGAACAATGTGGTATATAACACGTTATCATCTGCTTGTAACTGCACTTATGTCATTGGTTTTAATTCCCTTAGTATGCAGGAGCAAAATTTCCATTTGACTGGGTGCAGAAATGAAATCTGCCATCAGTAACCGCATGAAACATTAAGCAATTGCTGACTGCTGAAGGTCTGTGCATCAGAGCTGGGGGGTCCTCTACAGCGCATCTTCAACCTGAGCCTGGAACAGGGGAGAGTCCCGAGGCTTTGGAAAACATCTTGTATCACCCCAGTCCCAAAGGTATCACGTCCTAGTGAGCTGAATGACTTTCGGCCTGTTGCTCTGACATCACATGTGATGAAGACCATGGAGAGGCTGCTGCTTCACCACCTTAGGCCACAGGTTCAACATGCCCTTGACCCTCTGCAGTTTGCATATCAGGAGAAGGTGGGAGCAGAGGATGCCATCATCTATATGCTACACCGATCCCTCTCTCACTTGGACAGAGGCAGTGGTGCTGTAAGAATTATGTTTCTAGACTTCTCTAGCGCCTTCAACACAATCCAACCTCAGCTCCTTAGGGACAAGCTGACAGAGATGGGATTAGATTTATACCTGGTGGCATGGATCGTGGACTATCTTAAAGACAGACCTCAGTATGTGCGTCTTGGGAACTGCACGTCTGACATTGTGGTCAGCAACACAGGAGCGCCACAGGGGACTGTACTTTCTCCGGTCCTGTTCAGCCTATATACATCGGACTTCCAATACAACTCGGAGTCCTGCCATGTGCAAAAGTTCGCTGATGACACTGCTATCGTGGGCTGCATCAGGAATGGGCTGGAGGAGGAGTATAGGAACCTCATCAAGGACTTTGTTAAATGGTGCGACTCAAACCACCTACACCTGAACACCAGCAAAACCAAAGAGCTGGTGGTGGATTTTAGGAGGCCCAGACCCCTCATAGACCCAGTGATCATCAAAGGTGACTGTGTGCAGATGGTGCATACCTATAAATATCTGGGAGTGCAGCTGGATGATAAATTAGACTGGACTGCCAATACTGATGCGCTGTGCAAGAAAGGACAAAGCCGGTTATACTACCTTAGAAGGCTGGCGTCCTTCAATATCTGCAATAAGATGCTGCAGATATTCTATCAGACAGTTGTGGCGAGCGCCCTCTTCTACGCGGTGGTGTGCTGGGGAGGCAGCATTAAGAGGAAAGACGCCTCACGTCTGGACAAACTGGTGAGGAAGGCAAGCTCTATTGTTGGCATGGAGCTGGACAGTTTAACATCTGTGGCAGAGCGACGGGCGCTCAGCTGGCTCCTATCAATTATGGAGAATCCACTGCATCCACTTAATAGTATCATCTCCAGACAGAAGAGCAGCTTCAGCGACAGACTGCTGTCACTGTCCTGCTCCACTGACAGATTGAGGAGATCGTTCCTCTCTTTAATTCCATCCGGGGGGGTAAATGTTAACATTTAACATTATACATAGTTAATGTCTGTTTTTCACCTGCATTATTATCATTCTTTAATTTAATGTTATTTATTGTATCAGTATGCTGCTGCTGAAGAATGTGAATTTCCCATTGGGATTAATAAAGTATCTATCTATCTATCTATCTATCTATCTATCTATCTATCTATCTATCTATCTATCTATCTATCTATCTATCTATCTATCTATCTATCTATCTATTATTTTTTTTTTTACTTAAAGTGATGACCCATCTAGGGCATGCAGTTTTCCACATTTGGGTCACGATCAACAGGGTGAGAATTACTGGACTAAATGACAAGGACACATTAAACCAGTCTAATTCTAAAAACAAGTACAGCACTACAAATAAAAACAACAAACCCTACATAAATTGGTGCTATTAAGCTCTGTATGTCATAAAACATTAAAGTGCATATTAACTCAGTTATATATTAACATTTTGATCATTTTTAGACTAAAGAGTTTGTCAAGCAGGTGGTTGACAAGTCAAAATTACTAAAGACCACTCCTGCCAAGGTCACTGTGTTATTCAGATTCTAACCTCATATAAATTAATGTCAAAATATTCTGTCCTTTAATTGTTTCCTTGTAGAGCTTATTCACTCCATAACCCATTTGAGATTCTGGCATATGTTCTGACTTCATTTCAATATATTGCACTTTACAGTATGACTGTTATTTATTTGTTATGGTTATTTTGGCAGATTTTTTGTGTATTCATGAAAACTCTTCCTTGTCAGGCTGTTTATTTATACTTATTAATTTTTTTCTCTATAATATATTTAAGAACATGTCCGAATATATTATGATTCTGTTTGGCTCAAGAAACTCAAAAACAGCTTTAGTCTAGATGGCAAATCTAAAAATCTAAATCCGAAATCTAGTAATCAAATCAAAATCAAGGACATAAGTTCATAAACCAAGGAATCAAAAAGAAAACTTAAAATATCTGCAAATTGAAATCCAAAAAAATACAAATCTGAAAACCAGCGATCAAATCCAAAAAACAAGGACAGAAGTTCCCAAACCAAAGAATCAAAAACAAAATTTACAATATCTGCAAATTGAAATCCAAAAAAGGCAGAGCTGAACAACAAAAGGTGAACTAATGGCACAGCAACAGCTCAGGGCCTGCTAGTTCCTTAAATAGCTTCAGGGGGCCCAAACTCCTTTGGGTGCAAAATATGAAACACAAGTAACATACAAAACAGAATACAGTAGATACAGTATGTAAGCAACATAATACAATACAAACAAAAAGATAAAGAAAACTATTGAAAAATTATGCAAACAGAAAAAAAACATATTCAATAAGAATACTATATTCAAAACACAACAAAAGGAACAAATGGAAAGAACACTTGAACCAAAGATGAAACCCTGGATATTCAGCAACAGCATTTTAAGTATATTGTAAGTAACATTGTCTCAATGTAAAATCCACCATAATGGATTTCTTTTATGTGGGTTCTGATTCTGAACAAAGAAAGAGACAGTCTTTCTTAACTAAACCATAAAAGTCCAGAGAATGGCATAGTGCTGAAAGAACCTCCTTTCACAAATCCATAAATAAAATCATAATTTGTTTGGATGTCTGTTTCTTTGTCTATTTGGTTGACTGTTTATTTGTTCATTAATCACGCAAAACCAGCCAAACCAATTTTCATGAAATTTTGCATGTGCCTTGTAGTCAGTTCTATTTAAAATATAGGATATATGTTATATTGAGAAGTGGGGTTAAAACAGGATGAGGGCAACCCAACACACATAAAGTTTTCTACTGGCCAAGTATTTAAGTGTGATCTTAAACACCAAAGTGTTTCTTCTCAACTAATCTGTATAACAGTTTTATTGTCTCACTGGAGATAGCAGATTTTTGTCTGAGTACGTATTTTTTCTCATCTTAGTTTGTGATTAGCCATGTTGAATTTCCAAAAGACAGGTTTTCCCCATTTATTTTTACAGGTAACGTCAGGTACATCAGCTTAATTAAAAGACAGAATGAGGAGAGTGACCGTTACCTCACATCCAACTTTATTTATGTCTAAATAAAACCGAGAAAATTAGGAATGAGTTCACTGCCAACAGATGTACAATGCTATTAAACAAATAAAATAATTCTATTTTTGTTTGTGTCTGGTGTTAAATATTTTGTCCTGTAAGCTTCATCAATGGAAATATTTTCTCTTTACAGATTGCTATTAGGAGATGTCATTTGGAAAGAAAACAGTCATTGACATTTATGTGATGATGTACCGAATATGATTTGAAACCAAATGGGTGGATGCTGATGAGCCTCAGTTAGTGTTCCTGATAAAGCCTGTCTCAGTATGGTATCAGTCTGTGCTGATATCAAGCTGTTTAGGGAATTCTCCATGTCCTCTTTTGGTCCCTCGTGTCCACCTTCTGTTCAGAGAGCTAGCCATCCACAGAATTGCCCAACCACTGTTGACCTGGGAAACTCTAACTGTTTGTACTCAGGCCACAACACTCTTTATGTTGTGCTGGTGTCCCTGTTTATTGTTCTGTCAAGGCATCACAGACAGTACGTGTGGAGGGCATATTGCCCCCTGTCAGTTGTCTGCCTGTACTGGTATCTACAATTAGTTTTCTACCCCCTGTTTAGGTTCTTCAGGTTTTTCTAGGACTCAATTGCATTTTAATGTCACATTTCCTCCATGCAGTTCCTTGTCATGCCTTCACCCAGTCATAATGTATGCACATATATATGTACTCTGTGTCTAGTAATGTGGTCACTGGTTGTTTGTTGCTTAACTTTAAAGACAAAGGTCAAGATTATTGTTATGTGTACATAGTATAACAAAATTTATACTGGCAGTCTACTCACAACAGTTGACAAAAATACAGCACAAAAATAAATAAATGAAAATACACAAAGCATGCAACATATAGATAGAATTATAAAATTTATATGACATTTTTGCATATATATTTATGTATGCTGTTTGCTATGCTACAGTATTTAAATTCTTATAACTGAGTGTTCAAAAATTCATGGACTCGGTCAATAGGATGGGAGTTGGGTGTAGTTATCAACTGTACAGATAGCTATTGCATGCCTACTGTCCTGTTAGTCATTATGACAAGGTGACATTGTGCTAAGCTGATTAAGATGAATATTATATACTGTATATTCTGACATTTATAGTACAATTGTGTGTGTAACTTTGGCAATTTTTTTCTATGAGCTGAAAAAGGTGACAGGACATATTGAACATCAAGATGAAATTTGCGTTTTTCAATATTAACAAACTTGTTAATAAAGAATTTCCCTGTGAACTGACTGCTCCTGGCCACCACAGCATCTGCAGGAAACCATCAGGAAAAAAATGTCAGAAGCAGTGGTGCATGCAAAACTGTATCTCCATGCATGTCTGCACCATGACAGTGCACCTGCACACACTGTTTTGTCAGTCAAAAAGTTTTTGACGAAAACCAATGTGGTTCACCTGATATTGACTTTCTTTTGTTCCTAAAATTAAAATATGAGACTGATGGGAACTCGATTTGCTACTGTGAAAGAAATCCAGTAAAATAAATCTCAGGAGAGTTAGGACACGGTAACCAAATTAAAGTACAGATAATGTTTCCAGTAATTGAAGAAGGGCTGGGACAAATGTACTCCTTTTCCAGTTGCAGCTTGGAAGGACATCACATCTGTTACCTTCCCAGGAGGACACTATATAACCATCTGAGCTACTGGAAGTAGGCATTCAGTATGAACCGGCAACTGGGTAGAGACAAAAATCCTTCTGAGAAGCATATTTTTCAAGGAACCTTGTGCATCCTAGCAAAGCTGTTATCTTGTAAAGTATTTTGTGCCTATTATACTTTTTCTACTTTCTTTGCCTTTTTGAACAGAGAACACAATGGTGGGTGCACTAACTAAATGTGCTGTCTGCCTTTGTTTTATTACTATATATATACGTATGTATACATCGATTACACATACATACATGAGGACAAAGAAATGTTGTTCTTGCTCTTCAGCTACTTGGATGTTACCCCCTTGCCCAAGATGTAAATTCTGATCAATTTTTTATATTTATTCCAAGGCCTCTTTTAGTATGTTAGAAGATAAAATAAAAAAATAATCATTTGATGTAAAAGTAAAACCTTCCAAGGTTTTCAAAAAAGCGGTGCTCCTCTTTTGTTTAATGTTCACATTCATAGGCCTAAGTGACTACAGACCAATAGCTTTAACCTCTGTGGTAACAAAGACCTTTGAACGCCTTATTTTGAATTACCTCAAGAATGGACCCATTTCATTTTGCATACAGAGCCAACCAGTCTGTGGATGATGCAGTGAATTTAGGTCTGAGCTTTATTTACCAACACTTTGATAAGCCAGGGGCATATGTGAGGATCTTGTTTATGGACTTTAGCTCTGCTTACAATACAATCATCCCAGAGCTTCTAGATAAGAAAGTCGATTCAACCTGCCTTATTCAATCTGCCATTGGATCACAGACTTTCTTACAGATAGGGAACAGTTCAACTGGTTGCTTCTCACTTTATACAAATGACTGTACTTCTGACGATTCATCTGTCAAACTTCTTAAATTTGCAAATGACATAATGCTAAAATGCCTCATTTCAAACAACGATGAGTCCAGACAAGAGGTGGAAAATCTGACATTGTGGTTCAGCCATAATAATTTGGACCTTAACATTCAAAAAACTCAGGAGATGATCATAGATTTCAGGAAACAGTCACTTGCTCACCTATCACTTGCTATAAACGTCTGAGCCATTGGTATGACAAAATCATTTACGTTTCTGGGCACTGTGCTGTCACAAAACCTTAAGTAGGACAATAACATCACCTGCATTATTAAGAAAGCCCATCAGGGAATGTTCTTTTTGCATCAGCTGAGAAAATTCAATCTCCCTCAAGCAATATTGAGCCAATTCTATACAGTCATCATGGAGTCCATTCTGACCTCATCTATAACTGTCTGGTTTGGTGCTGCCTCTGTTTAGGCTAAAGGCCAATCTGTAACGCATCATCAAAACCTGTGAAGGGATCATAGGCTGTAACTTACTGCACATTCATGTCCTATATGAGTCCAGGGCAAGGAAACGGGCTGATCCGACTTGTCCAGGGCCTCACTAATTTCAAAAACTTCCCTCTGGCAAACATCTTCAAACAGTGAAAGCTAAAATGACACATCACCTAAACAGTTTTTTTCCACGTGCAGTTATTATTACTAATCAGGTCTGAGCTTCTACTCAATATCCATGTATACCTGCACACTAGACGGCCTGGACAGTATAATCCTACTATCTCTTGTGGCGGATGGCCGTGTCCCATGCCTGGCCGGGACGCCCCTTCTGTATAGAACAGTAATGGGCCGCACAATACCTCCCCCGGGTTGCGGGATGGCAGCCCCCCTGGGTTACAGCAGTGCCTCAGACTCCCGCAGGGCTTCACGGGAGTTGGAGTTGGTTACAGCCCTGTTGGGATCCGAGGGTGCCGCCAGGGAATGCTGCAACAACTGGTGAGCCCTCTTGGACGGGTTTACTGCCACACTCGAAAGTGCTGCCTGAAGTAGGTCAACGAGCACCTGGAGTATTATAAAAGGAGCCAGCAGTCGTTACTCAGGGAGCTAGAGTTGGGTGGAAGAGGACAGAGCTTGGAGGAGAGGAGAGGAGAGGAGAGGAGAGGAGAGGAGAGGAGAGGAGAGGAGAGGAGAGGAGAGGAGAGGAGAGGAGAGGAATAGAAAGACATAAAAGATAAGAACTGAGTTTATTGTGCTGGTTTGTATACTGTGTTGTGAAGAGAAAACAGAAATTATTGTGGATATCTGGAGTCGTGTCTGTCTGTGTCCGGGGCTATCTTTTACACTCTTTATTTTGTGTACTGTCCTTGTATGCTGCCTCATATTTGATCATTTTATATTTTATCTTTTGTATTCTGTGTTGACCTTGTATGTTGTACCAAGTCAAATTCTTAGTACACATTAGTGTACCTGGCTAATAAAGTGAATTCTGATTCTTATTCTTATTATTATTATTCTGATTTTAATGCAAGCCCATGACTCACCTGTTATCCTTGGTTTTGTCTTGGCCCTTTCTCTGACTCGCTAAGCCTTTCACTACCTTTGTTTTGATGATGAAGCCCTAGTTTGAATAATTTCCTCTGGTTCATTTGTGCTCTTCAGATCTAGTTGCTTTTTTGTTTCCAGATGAATATTGTTCTGTCTTTGCTTTTGAATGTTGTTATATTATCCATGTAAGGATTGATCTAAGATACCAGCCAGCATGCCCTACCTTCTGAAACACTCATCTTTCCATTTTAGCTATTCTGAAAACTGTTATGACTGCTGCCATAACAGGTTGAGCACTCTACAGGACACCACAAGGGGAGGAGAAATAATTAGCAGTATAATCTGGTGTACAATTCTTAACTTTTGCTAGACCCTTATGTATGGTATGATTCTAAAATCCAATGTCCTGTGTTTTGTGATATCTAATGTTTGATGTCTATTCCTGTTTGCGGGTTGGTCCTATGCTACTGGTTCTGTCCAGGAGCCTTTTGAACCTGACACGTTTGTTAGTCATGACTGAGATGAACGGAGCAAATAAGGACACCACACAAGGCAAGGGGAAGGTGTAAAAAGTGCTCTAGTGCTTTTATTAAAGCCACAAACAAATCCATCACCAAATGTCCACAAGTGCAGTGCTCTAAATCTTCACTAATAAATAAATAAATAAGCCATAAAATTAAGGTTAAAACCATCTGACAGGAAACTGTCCTTTTCTAAAAGGCCGGTACGGGTCCTGCAGCAGAGGAGTCACCCTGCCGACAGACACAGCCACACTTCCACAGGTCTGGGTCCCTGCCATTTCATGGCTACAGCAAGGCTCCCACTCTGGACCTTAGGTTTGGGACCCCAAAGGCCATGGTGCTCACATTGGGGCTCCCAGTCCGAGCCTCATCAACCCCCGTTGCCATCCCTGTCTTCCGCGGTGAGTCATTCACATACCTGGTTACTCCTGCTCCTCGTACATTCTCAGTCGGAGTGACCCATTTCAATGACCAGGAGTGTCGGCCACACACTCCTCTCCAGCGGTTCTCCTCCCAGCTGCCTGCCTTCTCTGTTTTGAGCCCACTCTCTACAGCTCACTCACTCACTCATGAATCGGTGCTCTCTCTTTCTCCCTCATGTCTTCCTTCCCTCTACTCTTTCTTTAACCTTCACTTCCTGGTCTTTGTCTTAATTTCCATTTGTCCTTCTCCTTTTTCCTTGTGCCGGCTCTCATTATATGGGGCGTAGTGCCTATCTCACACACCGCAGAAAGCCGATGAGGCAACTGGGACAGACCGCACACCCACCTGTAGGTACGCCTTGCCCCAGTTACCTCGCTAACCTTCCTCCGCTGCGTTACCCACAGAGAACGAGCCAGCCAGTATTTATTTATTTAAAAACTTGCAAACCAGCCATGGACATCCATTCACCACAATGTTGCATTTGGATCTTAGAATTATAGCAAAAACTAAAAAGGTGCATTATTTTCTATAAACAAAACAACAAAACTCTGTTTACAGAGTTGCTTGAAGTGTTCCTTTGTCTTCATTGTGTCGGTTAGATTGGACCTTCCAGATAATGAGCATTTATACTACAATAAATTGAGACCCCAGGCAGGTGATCTCTATTGAACTAATTTTATGACATCTAAAACCAATTGTCTGCCCCAGTGATTTTGGTGTGTCACACAAAAGTCACAAAAGGGATTAAATACTTATGCAATCAACTATTTTGTTACTTTATGTTTGTAATTAATTTAGACCAATTTTCAGAGATGTGTTTTCACTTTGGCGTTAAAGAGTCTTTTCTGTTGATCAGTATCAAAAAAGCCACGTTAAATTCACTGCGATTCAATGCTGTATAGTAAAATGTGAACACTCCCAAGGGGTGAATACTTTTTAGAGGCATTGTCTAAATGTACAGGACATGTAGTGAAGCAGACTAATGATGAATGGGAATGTATGTTTCAAGTATTTTCGCTGGTCATTTAATGATTTCTTCCATTATTCAGAAACCTTTGAGAATTTCAATAAAATGTATCAGACAAACACTTCAGATATATTATTTCCTAGCCAGTTTAATTGGAAAAAGTGTTTAGCAAAAACAAAACTGCAGCGCCAAAGGTGGCAACTTTTTTCTACAAAAAATGTAAAATGACAGCACAATCGAAATGGGTAGAAATAGCGAAAAAGTGCTGAATAAAATCCATTGACCTTTTGATTTTCTACAATTGTCAATTTTTGATTTTCTAAAAAAGTTAACTTTTAGGATCACCTCTGGTAAAAAGCATACAGGAAACAAAAAAGTTGCAATGAACTCATTTTACTCCAAGTTGATTGATTTTTCAATGTTTGTGAGCTATAAGGTTCTTCAAAAATTTGATCATAATCAGTTTAAGAGATGGGAATGCCACAGGCAAATACACATAGATGTCACGCTGAAAATGGTTGAATCCCCAAAATACATAATGTATTAAAAACACAAAGATAAAATTTCAACCCTATAGCAGTACCTCCTCATTTGTATGGTGAAATTAACAATTGAAATGATGCAGAACCCAAAGAACAATTTTATTATTTTTAGGTGTTGAAAGAAGAGACTTTTTCTATTGGTGAGGTAACGAAAAAAAGGCTTGTTTTTTTCTTTATTTCTTTAACATAACAGGTCACAAAAGGCTGCACACACATGGAGTATTTTCAGTTTTGTATAAACAGATCCTCAATATGTTTTGCATCAAAAGTATTTAAACTCTTTGCTACTCGTAAAACATATTCTGCTTATATGTTCTGCTCCATGGTAGGTAATTATCATATGTAAAGAAGTGGAAATATTGATCGTTTTGCTTCAGCTTTGCAAAATATTTTGGTAGCTAATCACCCCTTAGCTATTCTCCTTAGCAGCGCCATTTTTTAAAACATATTCTTTAAAAATACAAGTTCAGCACAAGTTATGGTAGTAAAGCTCTTAGAATATTTCATGAAGCTTGATACTGATACCCTGAACCTCCGCTGGCACAGATGTCTGTCACCTTATACTTCACATTCTATCAACATCTGGTCAAGGATGGACACTGTGGGTCTTTCTGTTTTCATTCAAGATTTCTTTAAACAATTTATTATTTAGGTTTTGAAAGCAATGTTAAAATGGTATCCTAACTGCGTTTTAATCAGTTTCTGAAATCACTTAGTGCTCAGTGAAGAGCACGTTACAAAAATAAAATGGTATTGAAAATATTCAGCTGAGTTCAGATTTTCTTTCAGAATATCTCATTGTAAAGCAATATTGGCGCAACAGAGAACGTGAAGTGTATGTTGGTATTACATCTGAAGGCATCCAAAATGAGTCATCATGTGTTTGTTATCTTAGGACAACTATGCCTAATGCTGCCATGATTTGGTCATCAATGACAAAGGATTACATAATTATTCCATTAATCTTAAATGGTTTCATCTGAGCTGCTTAATATTTTGAACAGTAGTTTCTAATCCCTTTCATCCATTTTCATAACCAGAGTGGGGTCACTGGGCCTGTCCCAGCAAACATGGGGAGCAAAGTAGGAATAATCTACAGACAGGTACTAGTCCATCACTGAGTGACCCACTCAAACACACAAACAACCTAGCATTGTCAGTCCACGTAACCTTTATTCATTTGAACTGTGAGATGAAACTATAGCACCTGGAGGAAACCCAGGAGGACATGGGGAGAACATGCAGACTCCACACCGGAAGTACCTGGGGCGTTAACCTGGTCTCATTATTGTGAGGCAACAGCACTAGCACTGCACCACAAGGTGAACCTTGTTAATAATTCCAGTATTTCAAAATTTCTTGTGACCAGTAAGGTCAGTCAGAGGTAAAAAATCTCACTGATTGTGAAACTGAATGGAACAAAAACCTGCAGCCACAGGGGTCTCCCAGGACTGATATGTAAAATCACTGGTTTAGACTCATTTCAGACATGCAAGCTCTGTTTAAAGGCCTGAACAAAGCCTAAAAAGTAAATATGTCATATTTACCTTTCACCTCACAAAAAAGGCCTGTTGCCGCCTACAACTTCTGAGAGAACCCATCCACAGCACAGGACACATATGGAAATCTTTGAAGTGAATGCAGCAAGCAGAAAAATGAAATCTTTTGGATATGAAAATGTTACACACAGAAAGGGAGAAATAAGAAAGTGAGGAGGAATTGAAGAACTGCTCTTAGATACAGTAGAAGGACATTTATTTATATTATAATCTCAGGTTTTTGTTTTCTGTTTTATTAAAGGGTGCCCCATCAAATAAAAAATAACGTTTACAGAAATTTATGTCATCAGTCTGTAGAATAACATTACTACATTCAGCAATTCATTTTTTCTATCCCAGACAAGATCCCTGAGCTTTATAGCCCATTAACAATAATAAGTTCAAAAAATGAATTGGGAGGCCTGCATAAGAACATTTTGAGACACTAGTCAAGATAAAACTATACATTTAGTCAAGTTGGGATGAAAAAGCTGTGACCCTGAATTGCATTAAACATATATGAGAATGTATATAACTCATATATAGGTCTGGGGATCATATTATGTTATGAAGGAGCTATAAATGGCACAACAAGCAAACTCCTTGGATGAAGAGACCACAATCCAGACACTGTGAGCCACTGGCTTAATCTTTGTGTGATGTGCTTCTTTGGGCTGCCATGCTTCCCAGTCTGGTATTCCTTTCGCTCATTTGAATTACTCCAGGGGTTAATTTGAACCCAATTAATTTAAACTAGATTGAAATATATCACGTCTATAAAGAAATACGTGTGTTCATTGTAAATGTTTTCATTAAGTAAGTTAACTTACTGTATGCGCCTAGTATTATTGTAATGTAATATGTATTCAGAAATGCGACTGTAATGGTTTTTAGATTATATTTGAAAGAATGTGAGGATACTATTAAATCTAATTCATGTTGGTGCAAAAGATATAAAGATACACATAAGCTGGATTCTGAACAGCATTTCTCCAAATGTAACCATTTTAAAAGTTAAGTACATTTACTAATCATAATGGGCTTCTTAAACATCACATCAATTTTGTTCAATGAATGATACAAAACTTTAGGATGAATTCTGATGGAATCTAAATCTTATGTTAAAAATCTTATGTTAAATCACTGAATCTTGTTAGCACCTTTTCAGTCATCATTGATAACAGGAAAGCCATTTTCTTTGTTCTCCATCCTCATTCTTTGCTAATGGATCTTATCACAGCATTAAGACGTAGTGGATGGTACAATACGCTGTTTAGTTTCATTTTTGTTTAGGTGATTTATTTCACAAGAATTAAGCCATTCTTAACTTGTGCTTCCCATTGGCAAAATGAGCAAACACATAATAGACATTAACAGCTCCTAATACACCATCATTAATATAGTAGTTTGCAATAAATATAATATTGTGAGGGCGGCACGGTGGCTCAGTGGTAGTGCTGCTGCCTCGCAGTTAGGAGACCTGGGTTCGCTTCCCGGGTCCTCCCTGAGTGGAGTTTGCATGTTCTCCCCGTGTCTGCGTGGGTTTCTTCCGGGTACTCCGGTTTCCTCCCACAGTCCAAAGACATGCAGGTTAGGTGGATTGGCGATTCTAAATTGGCCCTAGTGTGTGCTGGGTGTGTTTGTGTGTATCCTGCGGTGGGTTGGCACCCTACCTGGGATTGGTTCCTGCCTTGTGCCCTGTGTTGGCTGGGATTGGCTCCAGCAGACCCCCGTGACCCTGTGTTCGGATTCAGCAGGTTGGAAAATGGATGGATGGATGGATAATATTGTGAGGAATAAGGACTGTGTCTTTGATATGGCTGTAAACAAGAAAGCCAGTTTTTATGTCCACCCTATACACCCTGGACTACAAATGTAACACCAGGTCATGGTACTTGTAATTTTCAAATGATTCTGCACTAACGCTGTGTAATGTCAAGGGGGATGAGACTTACTATAGGAGTCAAGAGGACAATTCTTTGTGCAAGAAGTATTATCTGCAACTTAACATCAGCAAAAGTAAGGAACTGTTGTCGACTTCTGCTACACCTAGGAACCTCTCCGTCGAGTCACTTTGCAGGGTGTGGTTGTGGATGTAGTGCACAATTACAAATACTTAGGGGGTCCACATCACTAACAAATTGGACTGCACAGACCACCCTTTTATTTTCTTCAGTCTACATTCCATTAATGCATGTAGCAACCATACTTTACATTCTAAAATTCTGTGATGGCCTTTGTGATCTAAACTCGGATATGTTAGATGGGTAATAACATTTCAAGAAAGGCCCACAACAAGCTGATAAAGAGGGCAGACGTAATGACTGGATGTACTTTGGATTCACTGAACATAGCAGTAGCAGAGGAGAGAAGGAAGGAAAAAATAACAGCCATTAAAAATAATGCTTTCCATCCTCTCTATGACACACTATCAACTGGTACTTTTAGTCATTAGATTACGGAACAGAAGAGTGTCAAGAAATGCTACTGGGGCCCTTTATAATGCATTACTGTGACTGCTTTTTTTCTTGACCAAAATGAAAAGTATAATTACTCCATGAGAAGGGGGTTTGTTGTATCTTAAATAAAGAATGGTAAAGGGATACCAGTCTGTCTTTAGACAGCTTCCTTTTATTTTACAGCATGTTTCACATAAAATGCTAACTTCTAAAACAATTCCAAATCCAGAAGATGGCTGCAATTACTCACACACTTGAGTGACAAACATTTACAGTCCTTCCTCATGTTACTAAAGTTGTAAAATTTTTTTGTAATATCATTGAATTTCTGTAATGCCTAAATTTCTTTGCAGACCAGTCAAGTGTAATGTACCATAATACTGTGAACAACACACATTTAGTTGCCTCTTCAATAAGTATGCCAATCTGTTAAAATAGTGTGTCTCAACCTTTATGGTGTCATGACCCGCTTTTTCCAATGTAAGTGTATCTGTGACCCCTCCCCAAGGGGAATTAAGTGCGCTTGTCAGAGTGGCTTGGGGGATGAACTCGTGACCCACTGCGACCAAATACCATTACAAACAATAGCACCTCATAACTTACTAATGTCACACAGAAACACTGTGTTAAAAGAGTAGCCTGCTCCTCCGAACAGTCAATCATGTGGTTACAATTCAACATATTGCATATAAAATACAGACATGGTTAAAACATTTTAACCAGCAACAAAAAGTTGCTGTTCTACCAAGTATTAGGAAGAACAAGATGTGTGATGAAAGCCAGTTTGACCATAGTATGATTGTCAGGGTCAGTTGTGATGGATGCCATCCTGGTATTTTTGTGCTGTAGAGTCAGTAGAATGGCGCAATGCATGCAGGTCTGTTGGAAAACCCATTGTTAATGTGAGTTTAGATAAGAATGGCCAGGCCTTTTCAATCTAAAAGAAAGACCAAACATCTCTTTACAACTGTGGCGTGTAGAAGGACATCTCTGAACAGACAATTTGTTGCATCTCCAAGGAGATGAACTTCAGTATCACAACAGCATGCCAGGTTCCTTCACTGTCAGGAAAAACATGAAGATGAGGTTGCATTTGGCACAAGGTCACCAAAACTGGTCAAATACACACTGGAAAATGCTACCTCGTCTGACGAATTTCAATTTCTGCTGCAATATTCAGATGGTGGGGTGTCAGAATCTGAAGCAAACCATCACAAATCCATTGAACCATCCCCTTGTATCAAAGGTACAGGCTTCTACTACTAGTAATAGTGTGGGAATATCTTTTTGACCCAAATAATGTCTCTTTAATTCATGTACCACAACACACCTAAACATTATTGCTAGATAGATAGATCTCCTCAGTCTGTCAGTGGAGCAGGAAAGTGACAGCAGTCTGTTGCTGAAGCTGCTAATCTGTCTGGAGATGATACTGTTTAGTGGATGCAGTGGATTCTCCATTATTGGCAGGAGCCTGCTCAGTGCCCGTTGCTCTGCTACAGATGTCAAACTGTCCAGCTCCATGCCTACAATAGATATATAATAATATACAATATGCATTACTTTATGGCCACTCTCCTTTCACAATGGTTTTTCCCAACATAATAATGCACCATATTTCAAAGCAGGCATCATCTCTAGCTATCTGTGACTTCAGTTTACTCCAGTGGCACAGCCAATACATCTCAGAGTACCTGATACAGAACAGGAGGTTTGCAGATTGTGAGGCTGAATAACCTGTAAGAGCTACTGTATATGAAGATGTTAAGTCAGCATGGAACACAATTCTCAAGAAATGTTTCCTGTACTTTGCTAAATCCATGCCTTGAAGTTTTCAGGCTTTTTCAGGAGTCCTACCCAGGATCATATAAATGTACATAATAAACTGGTCATGGACTGTACATTTCACAATAACAGTACAATGGAAAGTACTGCAGTCAGTAAAGAGACAAAGTATATTATTCAGAACTTGTTCAGTATTACTTTGAATGTTCTTGTGAGTAAGATCCAGAAATTGCTGCAGCATCAGTATTGTAGCTTGTCTAACCAAGGAGACAACAGCCAGCTCCTTCTGGTAGTGCAAATCGGCATGTGACCCAAGGATTTGAAAGAAATTACACATCAAAGTTTAAGCCATGTTTATCTTGAAGCATAATTACGGAAGCGTATTAGGGCCACGGTGAAAAAAAAAATACGGACACATTCACAGGAAATGAAGCACATGTCCAGAGTCTCTGCAATATGTTCTTTCAGGCTTCCTCCCTAAGCAACAACAACAGGCAGCGACAACAATTCAGTGCAAATTTCATTTGATTCATCCAGACATTTTCATCAATGCTTAGGCACAACTCTCACGAATCTGAAGAATCAGCTGTCTTCATCAACTTGAAATTTGTAGTGGGTTCTCAGTCCTTAGTACTATTTGCAACAACTAATTTATTTGATGATGTTCAGAGCCAGGTTGGACGAGTGTCTCTCTGACAGATCAAACACATTTTAGTTCACTTTCTCCAAAACCATAAGCAAGCCTTGTAAATATAAAATATGCAAGGCACAAGACATCCGAGACAATAAAATTGTATTTACACCACAGCAGGCACCATATGTTGTTTGTTATTACATTTCTTATTTATTATAGTTGTCTGTGGTTTTGAAATCACAAAAAAAAATTCAAGCAGACTTAATGGGACAAATAGTATAATAATTTTGTTGTGGGTTATGTTTTTGCAAGCATGTGAGAAATGATGACAATGACATGAGAAATTTATATTTAGTTCACAAATAATAATATTAAAATATACAGCAAAAAAAGATTAAAAATGATTACTTTTTTTGCAGCTTTCATCCAGCACAGATTTATTTGCTAGGGAAGGTTGAAACCTTTTAAGAAATGGTAACCTATTAAGTTTCTCTACCTGCTAATATTGAGGTAAAGGGATTAAAAAAGGCCAACACGCTCACCCTACTTCATCCATCCCACCCCTGTACAAGAAACTCATTCATATTATGCAAAAAAAAGGCAAGCTAATTAAAGGTTTAGCCATTGTAATAAAATAGAGATGAAGACAAAACGATCCCCAGACACCACACAAATCTTTAACACAAAATCACTATTAGTATATTTCTAAATGCATTTTCACAGACAGTTTGGTCAAAGCAAGAAAAAAAATGTCCAGTTTAGCATTTGATGGTGGTGAATGTGAAATGTGAAAAGCCAGCAAAGTAGGTGAAAGAAACCGTACCTGGCATTATCCCCAAAATAATAATAGATATATGCTCAGTGCATTTAATGTTAGGAAGCTCTCGTTCGCCACCATCCTAAAAGGGTACTTCTCCTGCTGCTCCAGATGTAAAATGAATGCACAGCTTGTGGTGGCCACCTTTTCAACTGCGAACCTCGCCTATAATGATGACCAGTCTCTCCTTAGTCCACTAATACACACAGCAAGATCTTTGTTTTAAAGTGAATATGGTGTTTGCAGCAAGTCTTTCTAGCTGTCTTCATCCTTCTTCTTGCACTGTAATCTTTATAAAGGGTTTCTGGTAGTGGCAATTCTGGTGTACATGGCAACTCTTAGTGCCCGCCCAGGCACAATCACGGTAAGGGCTGTCATTAAGTGCTGCCTCACTTTCCGATATCAGAACAACAAAACAAAATGGCAGCACAGGTATCAGAGAAAAATGTACAATGTGGTTGTGCTGCAACCTTCTATAAAAATTTTCAATTTATTAAAGTCAGGGACCCCTATTTTAAATATTGCTTGCTTCTGTTGGAGAATTATTTTTGAAATATAGTTATAGTTATAATTATGATCAGTGACTTGGGACATTATATCGATGACATTCTCAAGGTACAATTTTCGAATGCCATTGCTAGTATCATCTCAGAGTAGATGTGCCTTTAGAGGTCACGGCCTGTCATTAATGATATTCATGGGATAATCCAGGAATATGCTTCAATATCCAATTATTGCATTCCAAAACTCTTCAAACCTTTTTGAAAAAAAATCTTTGATTTGTTTCTCTGGTTTTTAAGCTCTTTACAGTCCTTTTGACTTAGATTTTGTCTTGCAATTCTTAGCTTAGGTTACTGAAAGTTGGTCTCCCAGTTCTGACTCTCGCTACCATCTTACAGTCACCCTCTGAAGTCTCATGCCTTCTGGGCATAATAACTGTGGTTAACAATTAAATATTATAACTGTGTGTTACTGTGTGTACAATGTGAATGTCCATAAACAATATTTGTGTATCATAATGTCTTGACATAAAGTGCCTTTCTCAAAATGCTACACACAATTACAAATATAATGCAAATAAATAAAAAGCAAAACAATTTGTATGCAGATCCAACCATCCATTCTTGAACCTGCTTCATTTAATTCAGATGCACCAAATTCAAGTATAAACGTGATGGACGCCACACAGAACAATGGTCAAAGAAAGCTAATGTCACTTTCAACTGTGAAGAAAAGACTTTGAACTGAAGGTGTGACATGTCGAGTGGCAGTAAGAAAGTCATTGCTAAAATTGCAAAATAAGAAAAAGAAGTTTGCACATGCCAGGAACCAACACCAGTCTTAATATACTCTAAAATTAATACAGTAATCCCTCCTCCATCGCGGGGGTTGCGTTCCAGAGCCACCCGCGAAATAAGAAAATCCGCGAAGTAGAAACCATATGTTTATATGGTTATTTTTATATAGTCATGCTTGGGTCACAGATTTGCGCAGAAACACAGGAGGTTGTAGAGAGACAGGAACGTTATTCAAACACTGCAAACAAACATTTGTCTCTTTTTCAAAAGTTTAAACTGTGCTCCATGACAAGACAGAGATGACAGTTCCGTCTCACAATTAAAAGAATGCAAACATATCTTCCTCTTCAAAGGAAACAGAGAGGAAAGCAAACAAATCAATAGGGCTGTTTGTTTTTAAGTATGCGAAGCACCGCCGGTACAAAGCTGTTGAAGGCGGCAGCTCACACCCCCTCCGTCAGGAGCAGAGAGAGAGAAACAAAGTCAAAAATCAATACATGCCCTTTGAGCTTTTAAGTATGCGAAGCACCGTGCAGCATACTTAAAAGCTGCACACAGAAGGTAGCAACGTGAAGATAATCTTTCAGCATTTTTAGACGAGCGTCCGTATCGTCTAGGTGTGCGAACAGCCCCCCTGCTCACACCCCCTACGTCAGGATCACAGATAGTCAGCGCAAGAGAGAGAGAAAGAAAAGTAAGTTGGGAAGCTTCTCAGCCATCTGCCAATAGCGTCCCTTGTATGAAATCAACTGGGCAAACCAACTGAGGAAGCATGTACCAGAAATTAAAAGACCCATTGTCCGCAGAAATCCGCGAACCAGCAAAAAATCTGCGATATATATTTAAATATGCTTACATATAAAATCCGCGATGGAGTGAAGCCGCGAAAGGCGAAGCGCGATATAGCGAGGGATCACTGTATATAGAACCTATAAACAATTTGTGATATGGATGTTTAAAGCTGTTATCTTGTGAGGTGCCTATCAAATAAGGTGTTGGCTTTCAAAAAAATTGCATCTTGATCTTGTTTGGTTTTGAATCTCCAGGACTTGTTCACTACAAAAAATGCATATGCAAAAACTAGACAAAAAAAACTTTAAAAGGGTGTTGTTTTTTTTGTATTTATTAAAAAAATCTGACAAAGGGATAAGCAAAATTTACTTTACATTATTTCTTAAAGTAAGCTAAATAATCATAAATACAAATTTTTGGATAAGTCGATAATTCTTACAATAAGGAAAAATAGATTTAATGGCATGATTTAAATACTTTTCACTTGGCTTAGATTTCATTTTTTGCAGTGTTCCTGTTACATTTTCCTCCAGTTTTCAAGTTATTTTTGATGGTGTAGAAAACTGTACTCACAGACACCTTGGCATTCTTTACAATTTCTCTGAAGGAAACTTATGACCTATACTTTTAAGAGTTATGATGGGTTGTCTGTCTTGATTTGTATACTGTTCCTTATTGTCACCATTGTGACAGCAACTTACAGTGCCATATTGTCCAAATAACATTTCTGAGGGTGTAGCAACATAGTTTGTTCCAAAACTGCTTTCATACAGACAGAGGGTGTGTAAGTAATCAACAAAAGCTGGGACACCTGCAGGAATTGTTTTATGTCATCTGTCAAGTTTTAATTAACTTCAATTACTACAGAAAAGCTGTAAGTTGTTAGCTAATTACTTGTTCCCTGAAAAAAAAGCCTTTTTGTTTAACTGAAAATTCCATTATTTTTCAGTTTTTGGTAACCTAAATGTTTTTTTAACCTCTGGAAGTTTACTGCTTACCTCTGTACTGTTTGGGGCTATGCACTAGACTTGAACTGCTTAATTTTAATAAAAACTGGGAAAATAGAGGTGTTCTAGACCTTTTGACTGGTAGTGTATATTTAATAGTGATCTTTTATTGATTTGGCCGCGAAAGAATTGTGATGTGCTTTGAATTATTGAATTTTCCAGTTGTCTGAAATTAAGTTACAGCTAGAAAATTGAGAAAGTTGTGAATTTTGTGTACTGTGCTCTCTCTTTGTGAGGATTAATTTTGATATATATGGAGAATTTAAGAAAACTTTGAACAAAGGTGTTTCATTTTTTTCCTATAAAGTCCCAACTGTAATATGTGATGAACAAAATGACCAAAGGCCAAAGGCATTCCAGGATTAACCCTTGTGGGTTTAAATTTTAGCACATTTTACTCCAAAACTGGGCAACACCAACAAGAGCCTACCAATATCCAATATCCATCTAATATCTATTTGAATCTAATATCTGTCCATCTATCACTCCATCCAATATCTAGCTAATATCCATTTGGCAGAGGGAAAAACAACACATTTATGAAGTTCTGATACTTTATTGAATTCCAGCTTATTTTATGTTGAGTTATAGACTCATTTATTAAGGATAAGAAATGGCCCTTCTTAAAGAATCTGTTTTTAACAAATGTATTCCAGACAAAGGTTTGATGATACTAGACTTCCAGCTGTCTTACTGGGTACAGAAAGTTCATCAATGGAATTCTGGCCTGCATTTTCTGTCTTTCTGAGCCTGTCTTTCTGCATGAGTTTTTATGGAAAGGGAGTCTGTTTCATGTCTTGGTGGAACATCGATTCAATATCAGTGTTATAAAATACACTCTGAAAAGCATATTATCTGTTTCCCCATAATTTGCAGATCCAGCATGTAGTTTCTTGTGATAGCAATAATGTCAAAGCCATGAACATTGACAATACTTTCATGCATTTTAACAAAAAACTCCAACTGCCAAAGAATGTTTTTTTTTTCATTGCTGTTGATCCAAATAAGAGAATTCGCTCTTTGTAACATACCTTAACTCTCAAACCTACTTCTAGCCTATAATAGAGATGCCATTGTTAAACAATCCTACAGACAGATAAGCACTTTCAGAATTAGACAACTTCTACAAACAAGGTAATGTTTGTAAAGCAATATTGGGAAGAAGATCCTATATTCTTAATCATAAATAACAAGTGGAAATTCACTCTCCTACCCAGTTTATTCTAGGCACAGATTAATCAGACTTAAAACTGTACACTGCATACACGTGTCAGTTAATTATTAGAGCACAGCCTGAATCTCACTATGGACATACATTTTTACTATGCTATCGGAATCCTTTGGAATTTTAATAGATTGTTTTCCATTAAGTACCCTTTTCAGAATTTCTGTGGATGGAATAACAATCCTTAATGATTAGTCTAAGGAATGTATTTGCGGTGAGCCAAATGATCATTTAGATATATGACAAAAAGAATTTTTAGATATCTGGAAACGCAGTTTAAAATATCTAAACTTCAATTCAAAGAATAGCTTCCTGTGCATTCTCAAATATCTGAAATATTTCCATGAAAAAGTCAACTCAGACAAAGGAGCACTGGAAACATTGGGTAGAAGGATTCTTTCATCATAATTTCTAGCCCAGCACTGACACAGCTGTAGAATGGCCAATAATGGGGAGGCGCCTTGTTGGCCAAGGTCTGCAGGACTTTCACTGTGTCTGGCTTGTCTTACTCCTCTTGTACAGTCTGGATATGGTTCTACAATTACCTGATGGACAGAAGTTGTTGCTTTTCAATTATGTTAGTAAGATTCTACTTTGTTTTGTGATAGTTCTGTATTTTGTGAGTGATATAGTCTATTTTTGTGTCTTGCTTTGAGAGTTGTGTTAGTACTCTGTGCATGCAATTGGTGAAAAATGCTGTGCAAGAACAAAGTAGTTTCTACAATTGTATTGTATTTCTGAGGTGGTAATGAAAGATTGGTCATTTAGCACTGACAAGAGGATTACTTGTGTTCTGATTTGTGCATTGTATTTAACCCATTTTTTAACACCCGTTGCATGCTCAACCTACCTGGAAGGGGCTCTCTCTCTGAATTGTCTTTACCAAGATTTCTTCCATTATTTTTCCTACAAGATTTTTTTTTCCTCAAGAGTTTTTTCTTCTTCTTAAGGAGTCAATGCTTTTGTCAAAAATTAGGGCCTGTTAAAGCCCATTGAGGCATTCCTTGTGTGATTTTGGGCTATACAAGAAATAAATTGTTGTTGTTGATTCACAATATCTTAAAATTAACTCTTTCTGTATTTTGAGGTATTTGAAATGCAATTCAAGATACCACAAAATGATTTCCTGTGAAATTGCCTATGATTATCTTGAAAGTAATTTGAGATATTGTAAGATATCTTGAAACGTATTGAGATACTCTTAAAATGGATTTCAACTATCTTTACACTGACTCACATTTGAGATATCTCTATATATATGAAATCCAACGTCTGTCTGTCTGTGTATGTCTGTCCATTTTTCACGAGAAAACTACTTAATTGATTTAGATCAGGTTTTATTCTATAATTTGCTTGAACATTCCAGTTGATTTTGATCATAGTTCGCTTGCGGTACCGTTTTATTTGTGCGAATCCGAAAGAGACGTGGTGAGCCAAGGGGAGGGTGGCAGGGCCCTCCTCACTCACGCGCCAGCCACGGGGCGTATCTCACATCTGCTTAGCTAGCAAATGAGAGAACTACTTAACAGATTTAAATAGGGTTTTTTTCTAGAATTTGCTTTACCATTCCGGTTGATTTTGCAACTTCTCTTATCGCACTAAGAATCATAGTTCACTTGCAGGAGCGATATATTTGTAATTATCCGAGACAGAGGCTGTGGGCTGAAGGAACGGGGAAGCATGACATCAGGAGTGGGGAGTCAGTCTACCTCTGTGTTTTGGAGTGTACCTTGCCTCCGCTTAGCTAGAGATACCCTTTTGTTTATTGATTTTTAAAGTTTGTCCTGTTTCACTTCTATGCAAGTAGAGCCGCGGGGGACAGGTAGTCTAAAATATATTTGAAGATGTGTCAAATTCACTTTATGATGTGTACTTCATGTGATACAGAAACACTAAACTTCCCTTGTGCAAAGGCTAGTATCTTAAACTGAAAAATAATTCTTAGGGTGGCATTTGTCTTATAGATGGCAGTCTTTCTTACATACAGCTGTTCTTTTTCAAACATCTAAGGTATTCTTGCAACTTTCTCTTCTGATAGTTGTTTCTTAAGTGTCCATATTTTGAATGTAAAGGGTAAGTAGAATCATTAGGATTATCACAGTAAAAAATAATAATATTATGCAAGTGATACAGTCAATATGTACAGATGCCCTAAAGGGACACAAGCATGAAAAACAAAAAAAATTGCATTTCTCAAGCTCACATCATCTTTTGTCACATGCAAAACGGGAAATTTTTGTGTACTTATGAGAAAATATACCATACTCACAAGATCTTTTTCTGTGCGCACAAGAAAGTTTTGCATGCTCACAAGATACAGTATTATTTCATGCACACAAGAAAGTCCTCAATGTAGAAAATACTGCATGCTCACATGATAGAAAAAAACATCAATGTATTTGATTCATAGCAACATCCTGTCAATCCCAGAAGCCAGAAGTTGTGACACAGATTCTTACTGCATGAACGATGAAGAAAGATGATTTTACAGAACTTTTGAGGTCAGGAAATGTTCCAGATGAAGACATTGAGCATCATGATGTGTTTATAAGAAAGACCCAGCTCAAATATAGGTCTATGAATTCCATGTCCATGTCAAATTTCCAATAGCCTACACAATAAAACAGCTACTGCAGAAGCAGGACAGATCTAACAGAAATATACAGGGACCCTAAAGTACAGAACCCCTAAAGGGATACATGTACCTCAGAAACATTACCTCGTGTATAAGCAAAAAGATCTTGGGATCACAATAAACAAAAATTTTTTTTTTTTTAACAATACAAATCACATGCACTTGAGAAATAAGAAGGGGCTCTGTAAATATTACAGTATATTACATTGTAAAAGTAAAATTCAAAATGCATATTTTTCCTGCTTGTAAGATATGAATTCTTGCCTAGCAATCATAATCTTTAAAGTGCTCTATTTATCAGTCACTCATTCAGTCTTTCATACAGCATCTTTCACACAGCATTTCATGTTCTACAGTATGCACAAAAGATGACCCATAGTCAATTTCAGTTCCTCGCCTTCTTTGGGCCATTTGCCAACTGGCTTCTGTGCTTCATGCATGTAAATGTTACAAATTCATACTAGGAAGTGCACATAGGGGAATGTCTGAGGCTGCGTGTTTATTTTTTGACTAGGCATGGACTCAATAAGTTGGGGTGTGGACATATCCACTTGTACACTATGCAGTTGATTCTCGGGACATTCTACATTTGGACACAGGTTGTGTCTGCCTGTTTCTTCTTGTTTATATATATAAATGCTATTTACTAATTTGTGTAGGTGTGTGTGTGTGAAGGGGAGCGAATAATGCTGCACGGCAACATCAGCTTGCATGTCTTTATTTAATTTAGATTCTATTATGCTCAGTGTCCCTTCTACAGTGTTAGTCATAATGGGTAAGTCGAGTATATTATATTATCCAAAAAGAGTAACAAGGTTTAAACACAGAAGTCAGCAGTCACTAGAATCAGAAGAGAAGTGTTAGCTATAGCATCACTCTGGTATATTTACTCTGGTATATCATGCTTTCTTTAGTTAAACCAACAGCATCATTTTGTTCATAGTACTTCCCATATGAAATGTTTTCTGGCTTTCTGCATAAAGAATATGCTTAATTTGCAAATCTATTAATGTCATGTTACCATATATTTCACATTTTCTCCCCATAGCTCCCACTGAGGAAAGCGAAGCTGCAGCTTTTGTAGATGGTATCACACACACTGCACTGTATAATTATGGCCCAGTATTCTCACTGCTTCAGTTGTTGTGCGTTGTCTGTTAAATTGCCTAAGAGGTGTGATTATGGGTAATTACACACCCTGGAGTGTGTTATTGCACTTAGAGAAATTTGTAAGAACAACAAAAGCAATTGCACATCGTTTCTGTTATTGCTCTGCAGCCAGAGCTGCTGAAACTGCAGAAAATAGTTAGAGGGCAACTTACAGTAGCTTTTTACTGCTCTGTAAAACTATCAAAGAAATCAGCTGGCAAAAACTGTAATTAACAGGAAAGGTTATTAATGTAATTGCTGTCACTTGCGCAAAAGTGATTAGCATTACCAATTAGTACCCAGGATTTCATAAAAAAGAAGATTTCTAAGTAAGCCAAAATATTACCAATTCCAGTTGTTTCCAGTGGACAGTGTGACACGTGTCAAAAAGGAGGTCAAAGGCCAGGGAACATTTTACATGCCAATCTATGGAAACAGATTAGTATAATTCATTCATTATCCCTTAAACTACAAGTAACTCACAAAATCAACTTTCCACATCACTGTTACTAGTTTTAAATCTATATTCTATTTAGTGGAAAAGTAGTTTAAATTGCAGTTAGATTTATTTACTATGCAAAGTGTGAGTGATGTGTCACTGAAGAAGACAGGTCTGTTACTCTCAACTCCTTTATAACAAGAAACAGCTTGTTAGACTGAATGGAATTGAATAATTGATTGATTTACTAATTAATTTAATTGATTGCAGTAAAATTTCCTGCTTTAGACGAGAAAATTTAGAAAGTTATGTCCAGGTAAGGATGGTGGAACACCTGGTAGCGGAACACAGATTTCGGGTTGAATTAGTTTCATCATGAAGTCAGCGCGTATTCTCTTTGCGTTTGTGACAGATTTCACACAGTATTCTATTCAGTCCAAGCAAATTTGACTGGTTATTCTTGATTGGACTAGCACTAGTAAGATGAAGTTAGTGCAGGAGTATTCTCATTTGGGCCAGAGCTGGTTTGTTATTTTCAGTGCCTTCAGAAAGTATTCAGACCTCTTCACCGTTTACACATTTTTCTACATTACAGCATTGTACTAAAATCACCAGACAGCACCCCAGAATGATAAATTGAAAGCAGGATTTTATGAATTTATGTAAATTTATTAAAAATAAAAACCTGAAATATCACAAGACATGACAACCTTCACACAGCTGGATAATTTGTCTCTACAGATTCTCTCAAGATCTGTCTGGTTAGGTGGCGACCATTGTTGGACAGCTCATTTCAGGTCTGATCGGGTTCAAGTCTGGGCACTGGCCAAGCCACTCAAGAATATTTCCATAGTTGTCCCTAAGCCAATTCTGTGCTGTCTTTTCTTTTTGCTAGGGTCACTGTCTTGTTAAACGCTGAACCTTCAGATCAGTCTCAGATCCAGAGCACTCTGGAACAGGCTTTTATATAGCATATCTCTGTGCTTACTCCATTCATCTTTCTGTCAACCCTAACTAGCTTCCCAGTCCCTTGCTGCTGAAAAACAACCCACAGCATGATGCTGCCACCTCCATGTTTCACCACTGGAATGGTTTTGTGTTAATAATGAGCAGTGCCTGATTTCCATAAGACGTGATACTTAGAACTAAGTACTAATCTTGGTTTCATTAAGCCATAGAATTTTGTTTTTAATAGACCGAGAGTCCTTTAGGTGCCTTTTTGCAAACAGCAAGTGGGCTTTCATGCCTCAGCTGGCCACTCTGCCATAAAGCCCAGAGTGTTGAAGTGGTGGTTGTCCTTCTGGAAGTTTCTCCCATCTCCACACAGGTTCTTTGGAACTCAACCAGAGTTGCTATCAGGTCCTTTGTTCATCTCACTTAAGAAGGCCCATTTCCACCGAATGCTCAGTTTGGCCAGGCAGCTAGCTCTTGGAAGAGTCTTGGTTGTTTCAAACATTTGCCATTTAGGAATTATGAAGGCCATTGTGCTTTTGGAAACCTTGAATGATGAAGAAGTTTGTTTTCAGCCTTCCTTTTATCTGTGCCTCAACACAATCCTGCCTCCAAGTGCTGTAGGCAATTAACTTGATCTTAGGGTTTGGATTTTACTTTGAATACACATTATCGTCTGTGGAACCTTTAATGAATTTACCAATTGTGGACTCTAAAGAAGGTGTAGAAACATCTCAGTAATGAGCAATAGACTGAGATGCATCTGAGATAAGTGTTATGGCAAAGGGTCTGAATATGTTGTCCATGAGATAGTTCAGTTTTTGTTTTGTGCCCTCCCCCACTATAACCTATAATCTATGGGGAAGGCAAAAGCTGGTTTTTGATGGATCTCAATGTTTTAGGGTTCCCTGACACTGAAAACATCGATATCTCGATGATGGTTATGTGTCTGTGTGTCACACAGTTTCTTGAGGATGGGCCAGAGCTACAACGGCTGGACAGAAATATACCAAACTCAAAACTTAAGCCTGTTATGAGATGACGATGTGCTAAGTTTTTGAGCCAAATCGTGTAACAGAAAGAGGCACTCTAGAGAAACCCTCAAATACCGTAATTCTGCAATTAATTATGAATTCTTATGAATTGCTATTGTAATGACCTATTTTATGATCAGAAAGATCAGCATCAGAGTGGTAAATAATTACTGAAATGTTATAGAATAATTCGGTTAACTTGGTTCCTAGGGCACAAAGCCTACTAACATTCACGTCCAATTTTTTTTTTAATTTGCAAAAATACCTAAAATTTTATTTTCGCTTTGTCATTCTGGGATACTGAGTGCTTTTATTTAGGGAAACAAATGTAATTGATTTTAGCATAAGGTTGCAACATAATAAAATGTTTAGAAAGTAAAGAGGTCTGAATACTCTCTGAACGTACTGTATGCACTGCCATGCTAGGCCCAAGATTTGTATAATTCAAACCAGGAAAAGCAGACAATCAAAATTGAAGTATGTATAAAAGAAGGGTAAAGAAAAGCAGGCCATCTTAATGAGGTTGCCTAACATTTGCGTAGTCCACTCCAAAAATGTACATTATTGCAAAATAAAGGGGAAATGGGGGAAGGTAAAAGATGCACATACCCTACACAAAAAGAAGATAGAGAACAAATGAGCCAATGAATTTGTAACACAGTAGAAAACTGGGTCATATGTTTCCTATTGAATATTTTCCTTAGGATGTGTCTATTTTATCTGCCTTAGTTCTCTTAATAAGAAGAAAAATCATTTAAAAAAGTAATTTAAGATATAAGATGAAGCAAGATATAAATTGCATCTATAGCAAAAGGTTTACAAGCACATATTATTAAAATAAGAAGGCTGTGTGGCACTTATTTTTGCATGACATTCTGTCTACTTTTAAAGGTTTCATCCTGCTGGCACCTGCTCCTAAACAGAACCAACCTCTGTCCCTCCCATACAATGATTGTGTTGTACCAATCCTGTCCTCACACTTAAAATATGATCCCGTTCAAGTGCTCTTGTGAACCTGAGTTCCCTCAGCTTTCATCCTGCTCCCTCCTGCTACGACACAGAACCCAAATGAGCACTAAAATGATCCCCCATGGTGTAAAGTGAGTGGAATCAGCGGGGATCTTAGAAAATGCATACCTCCAATCACACCATCCTAAAACATACAGAATAATGCTTAAATCCTTTAAGCATCACATGCTATTATCCTGAACTGTACAATTCACACATAAAAATATCAATAAAGTCACATGGCGAAAGATATTTATGGAAGATAAAATGAATCATAGGTCAATGAAAAAGTTTCCAGCTAATTACCCGTATGTAACTTCTGATGAAAACTGTTTATGCCATTGTCTATAGGGATGTGTCACGGCAAAAGGGAAGAAGTTATGGAAGCAGCTGTTAGCTGGTTTCTTCTTTGTACATAATTTGAAACAATCAGTAGAATTGAGATTTTGTTTTAATATCAAAGGCATCTGTGCTAAATTCTTGTTAAATATATTAAGATTAAATGCTATAACTTAAAAAAATTAAATATTTTACAGACCAGGATGTTGACCCCTGACACCTTTTGTAGCTTGAGGCCACTGCTTTTAATTCTTTCGTTATATTTAAAAAAATATGTTTTCATTTTTTTATTGTGTTTTTATTGTTTAGTGTTGAAATGCTCTATGAAATTACTGTTTAAAATAACTTATGACCTACAACTGTTTTCCACCTTTTTGTTATAGCATTACTGTGTGGTGTAGTGGTTAAAGCTTTGGACTTTAAACCCTGAGGTTGTGGGTTCAAGTCTCTTCTACTGCCACTCTGTGACCATGAGCAAGTCACTTCATTTGTCTGGACTCCAACTGGAAAAGCTGCTGTGTAAAACATCTTGCATTGTTCCTGTTCCAAAGAAGGCAGACAAATATTTACCTAACGACTACAGGGCAGTGGCACTGATGTCTCACATCATGAAGACCTTGCTCCTGTACTATATGAGTCTTCTTATGATAGACCACCTGGACCCACTGCAGTTTGCCAATTGGACAAAGATTGTGAAAGATACAATTATTTGTCTTCTACACAAGACATATCCCCACCTCGACAAAGCTGGGAATTAGGTTTTTCAATTACTCCAGTGTCTTCAATACCATCTATCCATCCATGTTAATGGGTAAACTCAGAGATATGTAGGTGGATGAGCCTATGGTTTCCTGGATAATGAATTATCTGTGGTCAGACAACAGTTTGTGAGACTCAAGGACTGTGTTTCTGATAAGGATGTGAGCAACCAAGGAACACCATAAGGAACAGACCTGTGTCGTTTTCTTTTCATTGTGTAGGCCTACACCTCAGACTATAAAAATAACACCAGGTCATGTCACTTGCAGAAATTCTCAGATGACTCTGCACTTATGGGATGTATTGGTAAGGGGGATGAGACAGAATCTAGGAGTCAGGTGGAGAACTTTGTTTCTTGGAGCAGAAAGAATTGACTACAACTTAACTTCAGCAAAAGAATGGAACTGATTATTGACTTTCGCTGCACCAAACAGTCACTATCTCCGGTTACTATTCAGTAACACTGTGCTTCTATAAGTGCTTGGGGGCCACATTAATGATAAGATTGGATTGGCCTTATAACACAGAGGAACTATATAAAAAAGACAAAGCTGGCTACTTTTTCTTAGAAGATTGTGTTCCTTTAATATGAGAAGTGATATCCTTCACATAACTTTGTGATGGCCAGTGTGATTTTCTACACTGAAGTGTGCTGGGCTGATAACATCATTTCAACAGAGGCCCATCAAATTAACAAGCTATTTAAAAGGGCAAGCTCAGTTATGGGATGCACTTTTGACCTCCTAGAGGTAAATCTATCTATCTATCTATCTATCTATCTATCTATCTATCTATCTATCTATCTATCTATCTATCTATCTATCTATCTATCTATCTATCGTTTTTAAGGCCCCGTTCAGTGCCATTTCTTCTTAAGTGTTGTGTATAGGCCATCCTGACACTTAATTTTTGGTTGCAGCAATGTGCATTAGGCTTGTGTTTTATGAGAAACATTGCAGCTTACCCAAAACATGTCACGTCTGGGTAAAGTTTTAGATTGGTAAGAAGATCTGTCAGGAGTTGAAAAGGCTTTCCATTAACTCAGTATACAAAGTGCCCTGCATGAGAAAATATCTTCTCACTACTTGTATCCCTTTGTATGTATAGTCATAAAATACCCACAACACCTGGCTGAAGATACTATTTGCAACAGTATGAGAAAATAACAAAAACACAAACCATAATGTGAATAGATGACAATGTAAACCATATGTAGAGACAATGTTCTATTTAAAAAATATTAAATATTTCATAAATATCCAAGGTGTATGCCACAATTCACCCTACCATTGACTTATATTCTAGTTTTTTGCAAATTATTTTCTACTGTGCCTTCAAAACTACTCTGATTTCATCCCATATTGAATAAAGCAGATTTAAAAAAGTGGAAGGTTAAAATTAATAAAACTTTAATTAATCTTTCTAGTACCTTTTGCCCAAGCGTACATAAGAAAACAAGACTTCATGCTCTGTTACAGGAGTGTCAGTACAGTTACCTTCTGATTGTCCAAAGTAGTTCATTTCAAAACTTGGGCTGTTCCAATTAGGATTTTCATTAACCATTGTGGGACATGACCGACCTTTTATCCCGGGCCAAAACCCCAAGGCCGCCAGGTGGAGCCCTGCCTGCAACATAGAGGTGCCCCGAGTTCCAGCAGGGCATCATGGACAGTGGAGTTTTTCATCACAGCGAGACTTTTGTTTCACCTATAACCCAGAAGTGTGTCTTAGTCATGGCGACAGAGCAAATGACACACTTCCGGGTTGAAGAAAAGGAGCTTTTATCTGACTCGGAAGTATTCATGGTCACATGGACAGAGAGAGAGAAACACTTCCGGGTCACGGACTATACAAAGGACTGTGGGAAACCCCAGACGTTGAGCTGAGCTGGGTGGAAGGGTGGCAACGCGTCTGGGAGTGGAGGATTGTTTATTGTAGTGATTGATTATTGATTATTTGATTATTATATGAGTATTGTGGAGTGTAGGTGCTTTGTGCACTTTATTAGTGTCCGAATAAATAATTATTGGACTTTTACCTGGTGTCTGACAAGTGGTCTGAGGGTTCAAGGGGTCAAGAGCGACCTCAATCTGTCACACCATTTATTTAGCCAATATCGAATATAATATTTATATTTATTCATTTACATGGAACAAAATGCTCTGTGTTAATCATGTATGACATATTTATTTAATGTAATGCACATTTATAGAAAGTCATAAATTGAAAAATAAAAGACAAAGGAAGAAAAAGTGCCAGTAAAGACAATTTAATAGAAATTTAATAGCAATATTATTGTATTTTAATAGGGTCAGTAGTTCTACTGCACGGGTTACTCCTTCACAAGGACTGCTGGGTAAATTTGCTAGTTTTACATATTCCTATCCATGTCTGGTTCATGTCTAGTTCCTTGATCATAAAGTCTACCTCCCTGTAACTCTGTCATGAAATAATACAAGAAGTGTAAAAAGTCACACATCCATTTATGCATTATTTTGGTATTTGGTATTTTCCCTTCCAGCCGTTTTAGCTCCAGACCGTCCTCAACAAACTGTGACACACAAAAACACAAGCACACACACACAACATTGAGATCCATCGAAAACCGGAGATCAAAATTTTTTGACAAATATAAAGGGTTCTCTCCTCCTGTATAGATGATAGGTTATGGTGTGGGAAGGTGCAAAGCAAAAATAAAAATAACACAAATTATTAATAACACAAATGAGTAAACTTATAATATTATAGAAACTTAAAGTGATGTACATGTTAAAAAACCAATACAAAAATACATAGTACAATTTCTGAATACTCCATAATGGTTATATACAATGGCTTAAAAATGTTTTTTACGTATTTTTACGTACTGTATATACTCGCGTTTAAGTTCTCCCTCGGATAAGTTGGGGCTTCATTTTACTTTATAATTTCCAGTGTTTATAATGTTGGTCGTATAAGTTGAATGCGGAAAACTCACGCTACTGGTCCAAGAAATTATGATATGCTAACGCCCACCTGAGAAAGTAACCATGGAGCACACTGCCTTTTTTTCTATGTATTGTGCCTACGTGACCACAAAGTAATAATGCCCAAACTATTCCGAACCGACATTTGCACTGTTTTGTGTTTTTTGTATCTCACACCCTCATACACCTTTATCGTAAGAGCATCCCTTATCTATGGTGGAGCGTTCAATCAGAAGAAAATATGAAGCTGGTTTTAAATTAAAAGTTGTTGAAGCGGCAAAAGAAATTGGTAACTGCACTGCTGCAACAAAATTCGATGTGTCTGAGAAACTGGTGAAAGATTGGAGGAAGCAAGAAGATGTAAAAAATAAAATAAGTGTCGCGTTTTTGTATGGGCGTATAAGTCAGGGTCTGATTTTATGATCGATTTTTTGGGTTTCAAGACCCGACTTTTACGTGAGTATATATGGTATATGATAATCACATTTTGGTCACTGTCCCTGGCAATTTTCAGTTGTAAATCAAACAGCACTTTTCCGAGTTTTACTCAAAAAGAAAGAAAATGATAAACCATTAAATGCCTAAATTCCAAAAGTCGAAGCATCATCAATTTATAAGTATCCTTCTTCTATTTAGTACTTGATGAAACCACCTCTCACAATTTCTACAACAAGCCGTCTTTTTGGTAAAGTCTCTATTAATTTTGCACAATATGATACAGCAAGATTTGTCCATTCCTCCTTGCAAAATTGCTCAAGCTATGCCAGGTTAGTGGAGAGCAGTGGTGGACAACAATTTTTAAATTTTGCCACAAATATTAGATAGGGTGAAAGGTCACGACTATCACAGGGTCACTCAAGCACATGGCTTTTTTCATATTAAAGCACTCTTTTGTTTCTCTGGCAGTTATGTTCTTGTTGACACAAATTTTCTCCCCAGTTTAAACTTTCTGGCAGAGGAGAGCAGGTTTCCTCCAGGATCTGTTTCTATTATGTAGCATACATCTTCCCTTCAGTTCTGATCAGACTACCAGTCCCTCCTGTGAAATGCATCCCCACAACATAATGCTGTCACCACTACATTTCACAGTGGGTATGGTGTTTTCTTGATTGATGTGCAGTGTTTAGATTTATACTACACACACCTCTTAGTGTTCATGCCAAAAAGCTCCTCTTCAGTCTAATCAGACCACAAGCCTTTCTGGCACATCTCTGCAGTATCTTCTAATTGACATTTTACAAATTCTTTATGGACAAGGACATGTTTTTTTGTTTTTTTTTTTCTGGCCACTCTTCCATGGAGGCCATTTATGTGCAGTGCCTTTTTTCACAGACTGTGACTTTTGCAACTGTTTAGAGGGATGGTATGACCTAGATAGTGTGGCTATAGTTTCTATTTTTTCCAGTTACATGTTCTGGGCTGCACTGAGACCCAAAGTATGTTCAGTGACTTTGAGATTATCTTGTACCGTTTCCAAATCTGTGCTTCTCCATAATTACATACCTGACTCATTTTGGACATTCTTTTACCTTCGTTTTGGCTTGCTTTATAGAAAATTACTACCATGACGTTGGACTTCAGTGAGAGGGGGTATTAATCCTCATAAACTGAGAACAGGTGGTCCACTAATTTACTATGCAGGTGGAGGCCATCAACAACCTCTGTAAGTTGGGAAGGTAATACACATCATAAAGGTAGCCTCATATTCACAAACAGTAGGTAAGACTTTTAACTCTTAAAATTCTAACATTTCCTTTTTAGAAACTTGTTACAAAGTCTTTATTTTTTTCTGATTTGTAGCTTAGCTGAAAATATACCTACATTAATTCATTACAGGTTTAGATTCTATGATATCCATCCATCCATTTTCCAACCCGCTGAATCCGAACACAGGGTCACGGGGTCTGCTGGAGCCAATCCCAGCCAACACAGGGCACAAGGCAGGAACCAATCCTGGGCAGGGTGCCAACCCACCGCAGGATTCTATGATATTAAAATGTGAAAACAGTTTCGGGGAATGAATACTTTTTCAAGGTACAATTTCTGGAAATTTGGCTATAGCTTTTAGGCAGCTAATTTGGCAAGTACAATTTTAGACATCAAGTAAAATCAAGTAATCCAAAGTAATAAGGAATATTTATATTACAATTAATAAAATAATAGTAAAATACTTTAATGATATGTTAAAATATGTAACACATAAACTGAAAATTATAGATGGAACTGTAAAAGCAACTTACAAGGAATTCAACATCGCCTTAATCAACATGACTCTAGCAGCTGAATCCTGAATAAGTTAAAATATCTGAAACAGGAATTACAGCAGTCTACTAATTTAAAATACAGGTTACGTAACTAATTATATGAGAAGTAAAAATAAGCACATCAAGATATTAATTACAGAATCAATTAAATATTAAATAAGTTAAAGTATGTTAATCAGAAATCACAATATTAGGCTTCATCTAAATCAGTTGTCTTACCAAATTAAAAAAAAAGATTATATTTTGACACAAGGTGCTAAATTAATAGATTAATTAAAATTTCCTAGATTAACGAAAAATTAAATAATGTAAAACCAAAATGAGCAGACTCAACACAGTAGTTATCTAAAGCATACTAAGAACAATGAATCTTTTAACTGAGGAAAAACGGTAAGTGGAAATCATGTAATATAGTTGTTAATTCAATTAAAATGGTGGAACCAATAGAAAAGGGTAAGGCATTTTTGATGATTATCTTTATATTAGGAATAGAGAAAATATTTACAACATACTAGATATCAAAAGGTATCAGTAGTTGAACACCAGAAAACACCACTAGCATGATCAGTCAGCCATTTCCAATTGTACCTGCTATTCTTAATAGCTGACGTTCAAAATTCCATTATTGGGCAAAACAAAACTCAAGTGATAGTAAACTACAAGAAAGACCATAATTACACCTAGAATTAAAATTGTATTTTTTGGTGGGGGTGTCTGTATTAGTAACCTTTTTTCATATTAAAATATAAATAGGAAAAGCAGTCCAAAGCATCTTTGCAGTTTAAAATGCAGTTTGTTAAACATTTATCCACTGCAAAAAAGCTGCTTTATAGCATGCAAGTATGCAAACTAGTATATGTCTTCTTACTGGAACCTGTTTAAATTAGACTGAGACTACAGTATTTCTTTAGCTGAGGTAGTTTGAAATGTTTTTACCTTTATCTATAAGCAAAAGATACTGTAATTGTCAATTGTTTTATCTGATGCTTTGTATATCACTTCTTAAAATTTACATGATTCCATGTTCTTTTGATGTGCTCAGATTTTAAAAGAGAATATGCTCAATTATTGCACTCATGTATACACCACTTAGGCCATTTTCATTGTTCATGACTTAATATGTAATGTTTTTCCCTGTGCTAACATTAAATCATGATAATGAATCATTGATGGGTGATTTATAGAAAGAGAAAGTTTAGCAAATATTCTGCACATCTATTAAATTGAGAAGGGCTTTGTCAGAATGTTATTGTCCTCACTGCCCCTGAGACCTGAGGTTAAAATAAGATCAGTTTCCCTCTTGTTTATCATAAAAGCCAACTTCAGGAGGTTGACATGAAGAATGGCATCTGGGCATAAGAACTTCTCCATTATTATCAAAATTTGGGGAGGTCAACCATCCAACCTGAGTGAACCCAGAAAATGTCCATTATGCCATCAGAGAGAAACAGAGAGTATCCAACTCACTGTCACAATCATACATAGGATCTAATTGTAAGTAGTGGTGTTGTGATCCAGATTGGCATGGTTTTGCTTGGGCTCTGTCCCTAGACTTAGCTTTGTTTATTATTACCTATTTATTTTCTTTTTTAACCTCCTTGGTTAAAGGAGATGTTATGTGTACCCCCAGAAAAAAATGCCAAAAACCTTTAATTTTTTTCAACAAGAAAAAATGTTATGTGTAACAGCCACACGTAAATACGAAAACATTAGCATAAATTGAGTTGGAAAGGTATTAGGAGTATTCATTCTTGTATTGATGCAGATTTATTACACATCCGTCACGTGATATATTTTGAAACAGTCATCAATGAACAGCCGGACATCACAATCGGGACAGTGGAAGTGTGTTTCTTTGCGCAGTTTTCTTATAATATTCTGTTTATTGCTTGAACATGAGAGGGTAGAATGTTGGTGACTGAACTGCACCATTAACACACACTTAGTTTTCTTGTAGGCTATCATAGCGCAAAGCTTAGTGGCTTCCAAATTTCCCCTGAAATGAACATTGACAGTTGCATTGTGAACAGTGTTTAGAGGGCTTGCGTCTTTTATGTCCTTCCACTTGATCGCAATCAATTTGTTTTGTTCAGATTAAAAATATAATAATGAAGACATTTATAAATATTGAGAATACAGAAAATGTAATTAATGGATTCAATTCTATATATAGGACACTATTTCTTTATTTATTAAATATCTAACTTATGTATTTTTTATTTTTGTATGCTATTTATTCGTTATTATTCTTATCTATTTTTTATTTCTTTTTCTTTGCTTGTAACCATTTTTAACCTCTTGTAGAGCACTTTGAGCTACATCCGGTGTATGAAAATATGCTATAAAAATAAATGTTGTTAAATTATGATCTTAATATGCCTGTCTACAAAAGGTTGTAGGTATTAATAGAACAACAATGAGAGGTCAAGTCTTAAGCTACAAAGCCGCAAAGTTTTGAAATCATACTTTTTTTTATATAAGAAAATCTAAACTACAGGCTCATTATTTTAGTCTAGCACATTTTTGTTAGAGCTGAGGATTAGTTGTTCATATTGCTGTCATGATCTGCAGTTTATTTTTATTTTTTGCAGTTTATTCTTGGGTTCTAAAAATAATTGAAACTTTGTTTTTTCAAGTTAAGAGGTGAAGGAATCTATCACATTGTTTTTTGAATCTAATGTATTTATAATGGTGTTTAAATGTAAACACCTCCTCCTCTGGTGCAATCGTACATTTATTAAAGGCGGAGCTATTTCAGTATTCATAGCTAGGGATGCGTTTATCAGTAGAATCCCTGAAGCCTACAAAAAAAACTCGGAATCCCAGCCCACCTTAAATCCCTTCGCACCTCTCCATCAGTATCTTTTGTGTTGTAAATGTGTTGCTCAGCACAAGCAGCAAGTAGCCTGCTGTCCCATGCCACGCCTTGACGGAGCTCGGCTCGAGCAAAAAGTTCTCCCAGCTCAAACCAAGGCTCCTTATCTGTGTATGAGGTGCCTGGAGTGGTATAGAGTAAATAATACACTATATTGTTATTTGGAATAGTTGCATTTCATGTATGTTCCGTGTCTACAAAGATCTGGGTAAGTGTAGCATGAAAGGAAATGTGAGGCAAGAAATGCTGAACAAATACTTAAAGCAGAAACTTTTTCCATGTTATACTAATAATGACGTGAAGTGTATAATGTGTGAAGACTTTAGTCCAAATATCAAATAAACACATGGCTGACATCCCCCGAAAGGTGCGCTAAGTAACGTCAACAGCATGACAACTCAGGAGCGTGGAACATTCATCATCCAAGTGTGTGGATACAACCTAATACCTACTGTTTTTCTTTTAGCATTTAAAAGAATCTGTGGTTTTGTAGTCTTTTCTGCTCCTCGACTAAGCTTTACTTGAAACATTTTAGCTTTGACTCTATTGGTTATTTTTGGTTTTTGACATTCTCACTATGATTCTCTACTCATGACTTTTGTCTCACATCCCGGGCTACTAAATCTTGTCTCACTGGTTTTTACCTTGCCTGGTTATTTTCTGCGATCCATCTTCTAATTACAACTGTATTCATACTGATTGCTGTTCTGTGCAGTCAGTACAATTACAACATTGCTTGTTAGTCTGTAGCTCAAAAATGCAAACTTAACAGCCATTATGTACTATTATTCACCCATCTCAATACTTTATTATCCTGCTGTGTCACTTGGTGAAACTGTTATATTGCCAAGCTGCTACTCCTGCCTATCTGAAGTGATACCAGAGATATAAAGATGAAAAGATTTACTCTTCTTAATAAACACCTAGCACAAACAGTAATTAAAATACCGTAGAATGCCAAGAAGGAGTTATGTGCAGCCGCTTGACTGAGGTCATTAGAACTGTTTTTTTGTCTGTCATAACTGACCATGGAGCGTCAGGGGTTTACTTTCTTTTGAAATGCTGCTGACTTGATTATTTGTTTTCTGCTCCTCCACTTTCAACTGGCCATATCTTGGTTATAATGTAAATGGGGTATATTATTATTTACTTATGTTAATTTAATTCAGATCTGTTTAGCCTAATGTGTGTATTCATATATGGAAAATATAGTTGAAGCTGGTGTATGCAGTCTGAGTCCATACCTAGTGAAGACCACTATATGAAAATAAATTGAATTGAATATTGAGGAAGGGAATTTTAAAGCTCTGTGATAAAATGGAGCAAAATGGTACTGACGATCAATGTCCTGTATTTAGAGACCATGCTAATGGAGCTTACACACTTTATTTACAAACAGAAACAGTACTTAATCATAATGATTGTTTAATAGTATCATGCTATAAAATATGAATAGATGAGATGTTTCCATATTAAAATATTTTAAAGAAGTCTCTAATGATAATGTTATAAACATTTTGGGAGCCAGGCAGTTCATCTAAAGAATTTATAATGCCCTTCTGTATGTGTAAAAGTAGACAGCGGCCAAAGTAATGTATGAGTGGACTTACCCTCATCAACAATGATACAAACCAATAGTAATTGTACTCTAAGGATTCTTGCAAAATACCTAAAAACTGCAAAAGACTGAAGGAATCCTTAACATTATAAAACACATCAATGGGATTTTTTTTAGCAGTAAGCTATCAGGTGTTTATGTCTCTCTTGCTCTGTCTCAACTTAAGCCTACGATATGTTACATTTGATGAACTTTCCAGCGATTTTCAGTCACAGCCTTCTTTTATACAATCTGAAGACAGTTGGCGGTGAGCTCCCGTGAAGCTGATCGTCTAATGTGACATGAGTAATGTTTGAGACCAACTTGTCTGCAATTGGCTAGGATAAAATCAAATATGTTTGATTTTATCACTAGTCAGAGAGGTGGGCTATGTACGCAGGAGAGCTGAGAACCATAAACCAATGAATGCTCATTCAGAAGTACAATGCACAGAATGTAGCGATGAAGAATAAGTAACACTCTTGCTTTGAACCTCAAAAACAGAAAAGAAGCTTGTCTGTCTGATGCCTCATATTTTACATACCATAAAAAAATTAAAGGGCAGTGATTGCTCCTGCACTTACTGTGGTTGTTAACTCTTCATAAAGTTCCGCTCCGTCAGGCAACACGCTATTGGCTATCAGAAAAAGGGGCAACCACGACTGTGCTGGAAGATCATTACTCAGACAGTAAATGTGACCTGAGCTGCGATTTCAGCATGTAATTTGACATGGTGTAGCGATGAGATCAGTGACTGTGTTTGGCAAATCCGATTTGCCCCACAACAAAAAGTTGCATAATGTGACATTGGATTTAGTCTCTTTAAATCTTCCATGGTATAGACCCTGCCTATTACATCTACCTTCAAATTACCTGCTTCTTTTGGCTTACAACCAAGGAGGCTACTATTTTTCCTTATTTATCAAGCACTGTTGAGTTTTGCCATAGACTGTAATCCTCCATAACCTCTTTTTTGGAGCAGTACTAGATGTGACATTTGTGTTCTATAACCATAATCAGATATATTACACTACGAGCTTGCTTTCTTTTATTTGATCATCTGGAATTAGTTTAGCCCACTTACTACAACACAACTAGAATGCAATTTGTTGTATTAGTTAAAGTTAAATTCACTTAATGAGGAGCTACTTGAATTCTTCAGTGTATGACAATCTCTTATCAATATTTTCTTCATCCTGGACTCAGTAATAAATTGAAGTTTTGAATCACAGTTGATAGTAGTAAACATTTTTTTACTGACTCATGTTTGCCTCTTAAGGAAGTGGGGTGCAAAGATTGTATTTGATAGTCTTTTGACAAAACCACTTCAATGAACAATTTCAAATCACCTCAATTATTTCCAATGGAAGCAAATACATGTCCGTTTTTCACCATTGCATTCTATACATAAAACATGTTACTGATTGCTGTATGGAAACTAATCAAATTGCAAATAAGGTTTAGAAGTATAATAATTCACAATTGTATTAGTTTTTATATTAGAATTTTCCTTTTTAAAATTTATATAGTTTGATTTTGCTAACCAAAAGAAACAACAGAAAAAATGAACATTAACAGACAAGTTTGTTTTGTGGTATGCACTATTTGGCCAAAGGTTTGTAGACACTTGACCATCACACCTTTATGAGCTTGTACAACATCACCTTCCAAAATCATTGGCATTAAGATGGAGTTAGCACCCCTTTTCAGCTTTAAGAGCCTCCACTCTTCTTGGATTGCTTTCCACAAGATTTTATAGTGTGCTTTTGGTAATTTGTGTGCATTACATAATAAAAGCATTTTAAGGTCTGGTACTGATGTTGAACAAGAAGACCTGGTTGTCATTTTCAGTTTCAATCCATTTCAAAGGCATTCAGTAGGATTGAGCTCTGTGTAGGCTATGCTAATTTCTCCATGCCAAACTCATAAAAACATGTCTTTATGGACCTGATTTTGTGCCCAGGGGCACAGACGTGCTGTGGTGGAAGAAGAAAAGGGCCTTCACTTAACTGTTACCACAAAGACAGCAGTACAATCACTTTGTATGCTGTAGCATTAATAGTACCCATCACTGGAACCGAGGGGGCTAGCCCAAACCCTGAAAAACAACTAGACCATTATGCCTCCTCCACCAAAGTTTACAGTGTAGGCACTGTGCAGTCCAGAAGGTTATGTTCTCCTGGCATCCACCATACCCATAAGGCTTCCAGATAGCAGAGCATGATGCATTACTCCAGAGAATAAGTTTCCATTGCTCCATAGTCAAATGGTGGTGTGCTTTAAAGCACTTTTGCAGACACTTAGCAGTGTGTGCAGCTGCCTGCCCATGTAAGCCCATTTTTGGAAGCTACGTTCGCATGCTGATGTTGATACTAGAGGCAGTCAGGAACTCTGCAACGAGTGATGCAAAAGAGGTTGGACAATTTTTGCATGCTATGTGCTTCAGCACTTGGCTACCCTGCTCTGTGAGCTTATGAGGTCTACCACTTCATGGCTCAGCTGTTGATGCGCATTCCACTTCACAGAGCTGGAATTTCAAGTACTGACTTGTGGTAAATGTGGCCTTCTATTACAGTGCCACATTTAAAGTCACTGAGCTCTTCATAACATGGACCTGTTAACAATGAAACACCTGAACTCAATCATTTGGAGGGGCGTCTGCATACTTTTGCCCACATAATATAACAAATATAAAACAGTGTAAGAAATGTTAAACATTATTCAGAGAACAAAGACTATTATAATACACTTTATTTAAAAAATTAAGATGTGGTTTGATTTTGGTGCTTGATGATAGCTTCACGTCACTGCAGTCATGTGTCATCCAACCTTGGACCTTCACATCGTCTTGGCCTCTCTACCTTACCACATGTTAAAGGTTGCAATGTAAGTTGCTAGTGGTCTCCTCTAAAGATTGACCCATTTATGGGAGACAGGAAACTGGAGGAGCTGGAGACATGCTGTTGTGAGACAGAAAATGGTCAGTAACATGATAGCTCAAACTATAAACTGTTAAAGACTCAGGTAAAAACAATGGCAAAAGAGTTTTGAAATACTGAAAGGGAAAATATTAGAGCAAACATGAAGGAGGTTAAGTAAAGCTGTGAAGCAAAATAGAGAAGGCCACAAATACAGAAAATATCGAGCATAATGGAGAGATTAAATTAACACATATTGGTCATTTGTGAGGAGCCTGCTTAAATTATGGGATAGGTTAAGGAAAATGGTCCTAGTATGCAGCAAATCAAGTAGAAAGTTCGCAACAGGCAGACATCAAGCAAAAGAAGAGACTTGAAAAGAGCTTTTCCATTGAAGTTCAAATGTATGACATATTTTGTATACCAAAATACTGAAACTTCAGTTTAAAATATAGCCAAATTTTGTTTTTAGTGACGTTTTTATTTGTTGTTTACACCACTAGCCTTTATATAAAGAAAGTATACAGTATTGCTGCAAATATATTGTATACTTCTAAACCAGTGTTTCCCAACCATTTCTATGCCCTACACATCCCTTCAAAGGTAACATCACATTTGAAGATGAACCACAAATTGAATAACTCAGAAAAATAAGCTTACTCTAAACTTGGTGCATAAAATTTAAATATAAATTGATCAAATTACCTCCGTGAAGCTTCAGTCCTGAGATTGGGGTATCCTGCAAAGCAGTAAGCACCCCTAGGAAATGACACACAATCAATGATCAAGGGGTCTGGAGGGTTGGAGATCCCCCGTGCAAATATGTCAATTAAACCTTGAAACCAATGATGTTTTATAATCAGGGGTTGCACAAAAATCAATACCAGACCTCGCCCTTTTCTACGGATCATTGCAAGGTCCAAATTCCTAGTGTTGACAACACATTTTCAGGGAAAGTTGACATTGGCAAGTCGATTTGTTGCTATAGGTTGCTGGATGGTATGATGTCATTATGTGATGATGTCATCACGTAATAACGTGAATTGCTCAAATAAACAAAAATGAAATGAATTATTCAAATCAACTGTCTCTATGAAAAAATATAATTTCTTAGTTTAGATTTGTTTTTATCATCACATTGCCTATTTTTATTTATCACAGGTGGCGCAGTAGTAGTGCTGCTGCTTTGCAGTAAGGAGATTGTGGGTTCACTTCCCGGGTCCTCCCTGTGTGGAGAGCTCTTTGAATAGTGAGAAAAATGCTATATAAATGTAAAGAATTATTATTATTAATTTAATGTAAACGTGGCAATTTTGTATGTACATATAATGTTCTTATTTTTAGAAACTAGCAAAATACCCGCGCTTCGCAGCGGAGAAGTAGTGTGTTAAAGAGGTTATGTAAACATATATATACATATACCTATATACATATATATACATATCTACATATACACATATCTACATATACATATATACATATATATATATATATATATATATATATACATATACACATCCACATATATATACATATATATATATACACATATCAACATATATATACACATACATATACACACATACATACACATACACATATACATATATACACATACACATATACACATACATACATACACATACATATATATACACACATACATACATACATACACACATATATATATATATATATATATATATATACACATACAGACACATATATATACATATACATATTTACATATCTACATATATATATATATATATATATATATATATATATATATATATATATATATATATATATATATATATATATACATATATATATATATATACATATACATATCTACATATATATACACATATATATATATACATATCTACATATATATATATATATATATATATATATATATATATAGACATACATACATTCACATATATATCCCCGCTGTTTTATAAACGAACGCCATATAAGGCCGTCCTTTCTCCTTGCTTAGCGGTTCTGTATTGTTTTATTGTTCGTTTATTACGATTGTTATAGTTATTCTGTAGCTATTCGAGAATCACTTTTCTGTTCAGGTACCCATTTCCTTTATGTAATCCGCGGATTGTCTGCTATTTTTTGTTCGTTTATTACAATTATAGTTATTTATTGATTCCCTTCTTTAGCTGACTGCCTGGTCATATAAGGCGCTCTGCTGTTTTTTTGTGAAGCAGCCTTTACACAGTTTCTCCGCTGTTTTATAAACGAACGCCATATAAGCCCATCCTTTTTCCTTGCTTCGCCAAGGAAGCAGCCTTTTGATTTAATCCACAGGTTCTCTGCTGTTTTATTGTTCGTTTATTATGATTGTTATAGTTCTCTTTGTATACTACGTTGTCAGTTCAGCACTTCGGTTGTAAAATGACCAAGCTGTGCAAGCTTACTGTTGAGAATGCAACGTATAGTTGTATAGGAGAAAAGAAATCTTGCCTCAAATCAATGGCAACCTTTTGTAGGTCTATGAACTTAATTTAAACTTTAGGTTTACACGGTGCTTTGTACCTGCACTCATGAATATGTCTGTATGCGTCAGTCGCTTCATATTCTTTTCCTACATTATCAATTGTGTAATGTGTTTTTTGAACAGGTTTGATTCATCGAAGTGATCACTCATGCTGCGTTCAGTCAGTTCACGTGAGCTGCTCTCTTGTGTGATGTTGCGATGTCCACGGTTTTATTTAATGTTAGCTAAGACCCGGCACTTAAAAGTTTCTCGCTGCAGTAATTTTAACTCTGTTACAAAGTGATCCAAAGTCTCGTTTATACCTCGTGTCTTCTCATTAAACTTGTATGTCGCGAATATAGTATTGCAAACGGCAGCAGGAGCGTTTCTATAAACTTAATTTAAACTTTCGGTTTACACCGTGCTTTGTTTCCACAGTAGCTGCACTTATGAATATGCTTGTATGCGTCACTCGCTCGCTTCTTATTGTTTTGCTGCCTTCTCAATTGTGTAATGAGTAACCACTCGTGCTGCGTTCAGTCAGTTCACGTGAGCCACTCTCTTGTGTGATGTTGCGATGTCCACGGCTTTATTTAATGTTAGCTAAGACTCAGCACTTAAAAGTTTCTCGCTACAGCAATTTTAACTCTGTTACAAAGTGATCCAAAGTCTCGTTTATACCTCGTGTCTTCTCATTAAACTTGTATGTCGCGAATATGGTATTGCAAACGGCAGCGGGAGCGTTTCTATAAACTTAATTTAAACTTACGGTTTACACCGTGCTTTGTTTCCGCAGTAGCTGCATTTATGAATATGCTTGTATGCGTCACTCGCTCGCTTCTTATTGTTTCGCTGCCTTCTCAATTGTGTAATGAGTGATCACTCGTGCTGCGTTCAGTCAGTTCACGTGAGTCGCTCTCTTGTGTGATGTTGCGATGTCCACGGCTTTATTTAATGTTAGCTAAGACACGGCTCTTAAAAGTTTCTCGCTACAGCAATTTTAACTCTGTTACAAAGTGATCCAAAGTCTCATTTATACCTCGTGTCTTCTCATTAAACTTGTATGATGTTGCGATGTCCACGGCTTTATTTAATGTTATCTAAGACCCGGCACTTAAAAGTTTCTCGCTACAGCAATTTTAACTCTGTTACAAAGAGATCCAAAGTCTCGTTTATACCTCGTGTCTTCTCATTAAACTTGTATGTCACAAATATGGTATTGCAAACGGCAGCGGGAGCGTTTCTATAGACTTAATTTAAACTTACGGTTTATACCGTGCTTTGTTTCCGCAGTAGCTGCACTTATGAATATGCTTGTATGTGTCACTCGCTCACTTCTTATTGTTTCACTGCCTTCTCAATTGTGTAATGAATGTTTTCTTCAGCGCTCTTTGGGGCTCTTCCTGGTTTTCTATGTACTGCGTTCACAGTCAGTTCACGTGATTACGTGGGAGGCGTGATGACGCTATACGCAACTCCGCCTCCCACTGCCATCGAGCTGCAGTCTATTACAGTATATGGACAAAAAAGAGGTTCCAGTTATGACCATTACGCGTAGAATTTCGAAATGAAACCTGCCTAACTTTTGTAAGTAAGCTGTAAGGAATGAGCCTGCCAAATTTCAGCCTTCCACCTACACGGGAAGTTGGAGAATTAGTGATGAGTGAGTCAGTCAGTCAGTGAGTGAGAGTGAGTGAGTGAGTGAGTGAGTGAGTGAGTGAGTGAGTGAGTCAGTGAGGGCTTTGCCTTTTATTAGTATAGATAACACATTTAATGTTTAGCATTTGTTCATTTAACAATGAACCATTCTTATTAACGATAAACTGTGTAAGCCATTTTAGTAAATCACTCTAAACATTTTGCATATGTAAATATGGTCATAGATAGGCAAGGAAGCATGGGTAGGCAAGGAAATCCTCTTCATCTTCACTATCCAACTGCATTACCAGTGAGCTGAAACCAGCTGAAGAAGATGGCATTCCTGTCATTGGGCTGGAATCAACTGAAGAGGATGGAGTGGTCTTAAAGTTGCAAGCTGCAGTGGTGCCAAAATGCTGCAGAATTTAATGTGGTAGTTTATGCTGGTAATGAGTATCACCAGCTAGGTTAAGTCCATACCTCACCAGGAATATAGAGTTGAGCTTTTCCAGTGACATTCTGTTTCTTAACTTTGACACTCATTTGACTGAACAGCCATTCAATGTCTGCATTTAAGTGTAACAAGGACAGGACAGCAAGTGCAGCTTTGCATAGTTCTTCAAAATGATTTGATCCAGAAGAGTCAGTTAAGTTATTCACTTTACTCCAAAACTCAATTGTATTTTCAGTTGAGTCCCACTTAAACAGATGGATGTTTCTCCATTGGGAAACAAGTTTGTCAGTTGCGTAGGGATGATGTCCCACTAGGTCAGCTACGTTAATAATTTCAGTTATATCTTTATTGTATTTTAGCATTTCCTTAGAACTGAACAAGTTTGTGTTTCTCAAGGTTCCTAGGTTGTCTGTCTCCAAATCACCTTTTCCTCCTCTGGCATAAGACTGAGGTGGGATACTATGCTCTCAAAAAGTTACCCAAGGTATGGTGAGGAACTGAGATGTCCATCAATGGCAACTTTCAGGACATCAACTTTTGCCATAGGATTAACTACTGTCCAAAAGCCTTACAGGATCTGTTTGCTCTCCCTAAAATGTTTTCACTGCAGTTTGTACATCCATCAAGACTGAAATCATGAATGTCAGGTTGACATAGTTGGCCTTGTCCATGTAAATGGCTTGGAGCACATCTGCCACGTAGCAAGTTGTGGAAAAAACTTTCCTCTGTCTTCAATGAAGTCAGTCATGGAGTCAGATGAGAATGCAGAGCAATTCTTTATTTGAACACAGATATGCAAAAATGCGTCTGTCCATGGAGTAAGCAATCAATAATACAATTCATTTGCTTTTGTGCTACCATTGCCTCATCTATTACATTATATCATCTGACTCATAATATGCAGAATTCTATCATCTTAACCAATCAACTACAGACACCAGTAACTTCATATACATGTCGATTCTTCCGTTATTCTGAACATTGCTTTATTAATAAGGGTGTCTTACGGGTTTTCCCATTGATCCTATTTCTGCTTCATCTACTTTGTCCTCACTTTTTAAGGGGGTGTTCATTTACTCATTTATTTAATTTTAAACTTAGTAACTGCTTTGGTGGCTCCTCATGTGCTCAGGCTTTAAGCCATGTTTAGTTAACCCTTTAGGTACCTTCGGTCCTTTTCCTTATGTTTGAATTAATTCATTATCACAACTTCATATGTAATAATTTAAGAAAAGATTACATGTTAACTAAAAATTCCATAAGCAGTGCTCACTGGCCTTGGTCAACTCAAAGTGTAGTTTCAGTTCCTCCCTCTGGCTCAATCGATAGCCAACATGTGGCACACAATTTGGTGATCTGCAGGGGTCTCTGGCCATAATGGTGGCATACATAGGTTTACATGTATCCCGCCATTTTGGGGAAAGTAAAAAACAGTTGTAGGTCTCCCTAATTAAGTACTCAACACTCCTAGGGATAGTTTCTTTGGATGCTGCACTGATGGCCAATTGTAAAGATTGGCACACACAGCAGATGAGTATAAAATTGGGCAAAGCCCATTCTTCCTTTAAAATCTTGTGCACTCTGTTGTGCACCCCAGTAATCATAGACACATTATCATTGCCAACACTGTGAAGATTCTCTTTCTTAATGTGACACTTTTCAAGAAACTCAGCTGTTGCCTTTGCTATTGATTGCCATCCTCCAATTTAACCAGCCCAAGAAATGTGGACCCCACTGTTCTTTTTTTAGCAGTAAAATACTAAATCACTCCACCCAGGTATTTTGAGACACTGATATCAGTTGATTCATCTAAAAGGAGACTGAACTTCTCATCGCCCACATCTGATATTAACCTTTAAAGAAAATAAGGAGCCAGTAGTCCCCTAATCATTTCTGTGCATTCAGTTCGGTGCATTTGGAAGTTTGTTGCTGCCACAGAATCTGAAAAGGCAGTTTTACAAGTCATACCTAAATGATTATATGCTAGCAGTGAACAATGCTCAGCAATGGCCATTGCCATAATAGCTTCCGCATTTTTTCAGCTATCCACTTTTTTTCACAAACTGTGGTAATATAGACTGCATAGCAGGGTTGTATGGTTTTGATTTAATTATATGCTTTGCTGAAGCACAATGTTGTTTGAATTCGTACATCTTTGCAAGCACATCTGATTTGCAGTATGCACAGTATGCCCGACAATCATCCCCAGCAACTGTACTATATACTATACTGCCAGGTATAGACTCCCTCTCTTTTCTCTACTTCTGACTGTATAACTTTGAATGATACTTGTTGATTATCTTGCCAAAGTTGAACTGCTGCTGAAAAAAATGATTGCGGTTGCTGCCTGTGCCTGAATATTAAACATTCATCGAAAGCAAATTCCCTCCTCAGAATGGTTCTTGTCCAATCCTACCTTAACAATCGTTTTTATGTGAGTCTGTCAAAGCATGTCAAGGTTTGATAAAGCTAACATTAGACATTACAGGTTAGCGACATTCTAAAGGTATAATATGGATTAACTGTTGACCTAATAATACAGAAACAAACCCTTTAATGTTGCACAACAAACAGACACAGCGAAAATAATATTTTGTGTCATTTTAGAGGGGGAAGTTTATGCATTTCAGAGTTTAAGTCACTTTTCAAAAGTTGCTGAAAGTTGTTAAATACATTTTAAAAATAGCTAAATTTGTTGATAGTTGCTTTTTGAAAAAAAAAGTTGTCAGGATAGTCTTAAAGTTGTTAAATCTAGCAACAAAAGTTGCCTAGTGGGCAAATTCCATTCTCTTAAAAAAATAAGTCACCTTTGCAAACGCTCAACTCACAGCAAAGAATCCGCTGGAACGTGCATTTCTATGGCTCATTCACAGGCGACAATTGCTTGCACAATGAGCGATTCTTTTCATGTTATAGAACAGGAGCACTAACTAACAGATGACCTGCAAGTGACGGCACACTGTAAGACACTGACTGCATCACAATAAAGTTGGACAACGCATCTCACTCAGTTTTGGCAAATCACAACACAGCCTTTGTCACACCACCTGAAAATGCCATTTCGCACCCCCTGCCTGCTTGTTTGGAACCCCCGTTCTAAACAAACTAATACAATATTTTGTTAAGGTAATTTGAAAGCATCATACAGTTACGTGTAAAAAGAAAAAACTCTTAGCAGAGTAAAAACATAGTACTAAATGCCAAACTAAATATTGAAATTATGTGGTCAAGCCATACACACGCACCCAAATATACTGTATATATATATTGTGTGTGTATATATATATATATATATATATATATATATATATATATATATATATATATTAATTAAAAAATCCTGGGATGAGATGAGACTTTTGAGCCTGGGGCGAGATGTGACTTTTTCAGAGAGATACTTTCATGTCCCGCGAGATAAGACTTTGTGCCAAGTGATTTAACCTCGCCTGGGGCAAGAAATAAAAGACAACGAGTAGATGACAAAGTAGAACGTCGTAAAGAATTCAGAAATGTTGGCGCGATACACATGCAGAGCAGGTTAGAGATAATGAAAGTACTAAAATTCGAAAGTCTCAAAAAAATTATACTAAAGATTGCATTAGCACAAACAAACGGAAATTATTACTCAGTGAAATAATGGAACAGCGAAAAGAGATCGAATATATTGTTTGGATTTAAACTTTAGGTCAGAGACTTGTAGATTGTTTAATTTGTGTTGCCATAAGGGATAAGTAGTGTTTCTTCCCAATGAAAACGCATATCCACAAGAATTAAAAGATTTGTTGTTTGGTGAAAGTGAAATCCACATACGAGAGCAGCAGCGATGCGAAGTGGCTGGTGTGTAGCACAGACCTGGGGGCGGGGGGGTTGGCGAGGAAAGAGAGCAGGGGGCAAAGCCCCCTAGTGTATATATCTATATATATATATATATATATATATATATATATATATATATATATATATATATATATATATATATATATATATATATATATATATATATATATATATATATATATATATATATTCATTATTTAGTGGTTTGGAAAGACCTGTGACCCTGAAGAACTGATTCAAATCATACATTGTTAGTTGAAACTAATGACCAAAACCACATAGCGAAGGAACTGGTAGTATTGTGCTAAGGGAAGATTATATGCTTGAGGTATAGCCAATAATTCACAGTATTACACCAGAATCAAATATGAATACTTCATTTATAAGTATTAAATTGTGAACAGATTGTTTACTTAATTTGGAAATACAATTGAACATAATAATTATACAGTTAATTCTCTGATCTTTACTAATCTCCTTTCCCTTTAAAAGTGATTATTTTTGAAGTACCTGCAATAAGATTGCTGCTATGGTTACAACAAGATGATGTCCTTTCTTCTCCATTAATGATCATTAACATAATTTTACTATAAAGTTTACTGAAACTAATGTAGTAGTGATTAAGCCCCAAACAAGAAAGTCTAGTGTTTATTCAATCCTTAATTATAAGCCAAATTTCATCAAGATACCGTAGGTCAACAGTTACCAGATAAAAGATAATTGGCTACAGACTAATAATTCCAAAGAGTGTAAAAAAAATAAATGAATTTGTAAACATGCTCCAAAGGAAATGAAAAAGGAAAGAGAATTAGAATCAAAATTTATCTTTTCCATTTGCATTTTTGCTGCTAACATTTTAAATAGATACATTTCTATACATACGGTCCGTTATGTTTAATTTACTAATTTCTGCACTTTAAAGCAGGTTAGTAGAATTTCATTGAAATATTATACTTATCTTCATTTTGACTTTTTTCACAATTGCAGCATTTTCAGAATTTTTTTTCTGTAATCAAAGTCAAAACTGAGCAACTATGAAGGGTTATTAATCTAACAAGGCTATTTTCAATATTTTGAGTAGAATCTTTGACTTTTTAGTTTAATGAACACATATGAATTAATAAAAACAACAAAGAAAATCTACACTTCATTGATTACATAAATGATATGTAATATATGGCAATGTTGGAACCCAGAGTAAACTATGAACAGTCTGCAGAATAACACCTAAGAGTTGTTATATTTCTTTTGCCTGTTCTGCAGAAAATGTCTTAGATTACTTTCCAGAATATGTTTTTTACACACACGGTAAAATTCTTTTCCTTAGATATAAAGGTGTTAACAGTAAAAGTTGTATCTTGAGATGTAGTTTTAGTAGCTAGTATTGGATCTACTGGTTAAATGGACAGTATGAAGCATACAGTACTCTGATATTATGCCTCCAGAAAGTTGACCCGTTATAATTTACAATTCTGAAAACTTTTGCAACACCAAAGTTTTTCCAACTAATTGCTGATTTATTTTTTCTATATATAAATCATTAAGGATGTATTGCAAGTTTTGAAAAATTAAGCTGTGTCAGGCTGTTGCTCTGGAATGAACAGTAGTGAACATTAAGTTTGTGTACATTGTCTTTGGATATATTATCTAATTTTAGAAGTACAATTTAAGTAAAATGTATTTTTATAAATTGGAATCTGTATAAGCAAATCCACCATTTTAATACATACATCTGGAAGCCTCTGCCAGTTTGCATTTATTCAGTTATTAGTTCGGAGTGTTACTAGTTTGGTTGCAGACATGGCCACTGAATTCACACCTTAGACTTGTATCATATTAAGACTGTACATTTTATATTTCCTTGCAAACATCTCTGTGGAACAGCACTGCAGTCATCATCAACCTCTTTGATCTTCATTCTTTGTTTATGTTTTACCCTTGTGGTGAATGATTTTTACACGATGAGGCTCATTAAGAGCTGCTTAAATTCTGCTAATGAATCTTTGGTGTAATTTGGACAAGCAGAGGACAAGGATGTATAATCCAGTTGAATAAAAGTCAACATTTGCTTAGAAAAACAGGAAAAAGAAAAGAAGACTGAGGTGCATGCAGAAGGCCAAAAAAAAAAACTTACGATTTACAAAAGTATGTGGCATAAGTTGATTGGATAAAGTCTTTGTCAAAACCAAACATGCAGGAACTTAAAGGGTTCAAATAACTATAAAATGGTAAACAAGAAGAGTAAACAACTTGTGGAAAGTGCGGGGAAACAAACAGAGCTGAAAAACAGAACAACTTAAGCCATGAAGAAAACTACCATTGTAGACAGAAAAAAGCACTGGAGGAAATATTAAACCAAGATTACATATTAAGCCACAGGATGCAAAAACTAGTCACATCACCCAAACAGTGCAGAAATGTGTCACATCTTAAATGTAGCCAGGAGTAACATTTAAATAATAAAATCCAATCAGGTTATGTTTACAGAGGGGCAAGCTTTGGTAAAGTGACAGAGGGGGACACTTTTACATTTTTTTTGTGCACTGGGTGGTTCCATTAGGCACCCACTGTTGGGACTGGGGGGTGAGAAGTTAAAAAGCTGTCTGGACTTATTAATGGTATTTGCTGTCCTGCAAGGGAGTCACTGCTTTGAAGTTTGGCCTTAGAAGAATGTCTGTATTTACCTGGCTTGGAAATATTGGTTCCTAATCAGCATATCTGTACTTATTAATGTTTGGTAACCATACATTTTGTTAACTTGTGTTTTTATTAATTGTTAAACCCAGGCAATTTAGATGTGCCATTGATTAAACTGTTTGTCCAGGACTGACAACAGCAGGGGCTGAAGTAAATATAAACTGCTGGCCAGCAGAAGGCAGGAGGGAGAGTCCACAGGAAACGCTGCCAAGACACTCAGACAGGGCACAGGGGCTCGCAGGCAGACAAGGGTACCTGGCTGGCACGATGTGACGCATAAGGACGGCAACATTTACTTCCAGGGAGGAAGAGACAGCTCCACAAGGAGACGCCAGTTGTGGGTCCAGCGAAAGAGGGAAGCCGCATGAGAGGACCAAGCAAAGCTGACAGACGAGGAATGAGGCGTGCCTAGGTCCCAGCCACACAAGGAGCCCAGAGTGGAAGAAAAAGGAACAACGAAGAGATGCTGACAGGGAGTCAACAATTTGACACAACTTCTGCCGGGGAACAGAATGCATCCATGAACAATTAAGTGTTGGGGTAACCCAAACTGGACTCTGCACCACTTAAGGTTGTATCCTCCAATTCTTGTTTTTACGGATTTTTAGAGTGTGGACTGTGTATTTTCCTTTTAAAAAAAAGGAAATTAATTCCTGATATGTTTAGGTTCTGTTATGTTCGTTTATCTTTTTAATGTACCTTATATTGTCTTGTACAAGTTGCCTTTTTCTGAAATTACTGTTGTGTCTTTCATTGTGTGTTTACTCACCGCCCAATTTAAACAAACCTGTGTGCTATTATTGGTAAATTTCAGGAGTTCCCAGTCTCTTAATAAAACTGGGTGGCGTAGTCGGATAATTTAATGGTGTCTAAGTTAGATTACCTATAAGTGTGACCAGACACCTGTGACAAAAGGAACTGTACCTTAATGCATAAACGTGTGCTGAAACTGAACTACAGTACATCACAGAGGCAGAGCTACAGCGAGATGGAGATAATCGCTGTACACAATAATTAAAGATTCACCTTATACCAATGTTCAGAATTTAATTTAGATTCAGAGAATTTTATCATTCCATCTCAATTACATAGGAATAAAATACTGTATGATATTAAATCGCAAATAACAAACTGCCCCACCCAAAAAGTCACTTTATCTATCTATCTATCTATCTATCTATCTATCTATCTATCTATCTATCTATCTATCTATCTATCTATCTATCTATCTATCTATCTATCTGTTTTTAGAATTCATATCTTTCTTCATTGTGTTATTTTATTTTTGTTTTGGATTTGTTAATGCCGTTTAATGTAAGATGAAAGTTAACATATAACTTTCTTTTGCCACACTTTATTCCATTTCTAGTTGGGATTGCTTCTATTGTTGCTGTCATGTGACTTCTGGAAGATACAAAGTTTGATATTGTAATATTTAAGACAGAGTTGTGCTTGGAAATATTCTCCACAATTGTAGGTAAATTCTCAAATAAATTGGTATAAGTAGTTATTCTGTTCAGGTTTAAAAGGCTTTTTGACTGCTGCTAGTTCATTGACAATGATTTTTTTGGTTGAGTCATTTGATTGATTTTGATCTTCTGGCTTTTGAAACCAGCTTGGTTTTATTTTATTTTATTTCTTTCTCATCTTATTGTCTGTCCCATTTTTTAAAATGTTGCCACATCATTTTTTGACAGTAAAAAATCTGTCTGCTATAGTCATAGTTGAAAGTTTGTGCACCCTTCTAAGAGGACATTATTTTAGATATTAGTAAATATTATTATTTAGATATTATTTGAACTTGAACTCTTAATGAATATTCTTAATAAAGACTTTCTGCACATAAATTGGAATGTTTTCCCACTCCTCTTTGCAAGGAGACTCCAGGTCTGTGATGTTTTAAGGGTGTCCTGCATGAACAGCCCACTTCAGGTCCTGCCTCAGCATTTCAAAAGGAGTTAGGTCAGGGCTTTTGTTTGGTCACTCTAAGAAATGGAATGCCTTCTTACTAAGACATTCTTTAGTGGACATCCAAGAATGCTTGGAATCCTTGTTTTGTTGAAACACCCACTTTGTCTGCAACTTGAGCTGTCAAACTCATGGCAAGACATTTTTTTCCGGAATTTTTTGATATTCCTCATGAACTCATGATTCTCTCAGTGAGGGCAAGTTCCTCAAAGAAAGAGTAAGAAAAACAGCCCCATATAAGGACACTTCCACCACCATGCTTAACAGTAGGGATGAGGTCTCGTTTGCGGCAGATGGGCTGTGTTGCCTTTTTGTTGTAGTTTGTCCAAAATCATCTGCCCATAGACAAAAATATCCAGAAATTGTCCAGATGGTCTATGGAGAACTTCAGATTGGGGCAGCTTGGTTTCTTTTTGACTGAAGAAGCTTCTTCTTAGTGACACTTCAGTAGATAGCATTTCTGTTCTGTTATTGTTGATCTATGCGCTACAACCTCAGAGCAGCTTGGGATGGCTGCAGATATCTGGATGTTCTTTTAGGATTACATTACATTTGGTTTATCATTCTTCTTGTGGACCTGTGTGGAACTGCAGGGGAATGTGTACTTCTTGCCAGGGTTCCCATTGCTTCAAAAGCCTCCACTTGCAAGCTTTTTACCTAACAGTAGATTTATGGAACTCAAAACATTTCTGAAATGGGGTTTTAACCTTGCACAGACTGATGAGAATCCACAATGTTTTTCAACAATTCTGCTGATGTTTCCTTAATTCAAGGCATGATGCTAGACCCATAGGAAAAGTAATTGACCTGCTTTTTTGTAATTATATATGTTTGCTTCTCCCCAAACTATCATTTTAGATCTTTAGTTTTACTGGTTAACACAGTTAATTGGTTAACACTCTGTCATTGACCCACCTGATCCTTCTTAGCCTTGAAGAAGGTCAAAGAACTGAGGGGGTCACCTATTTATGCAGCTGCCTATTTTTTGTAAACTGTGTGTATTATTTTGCTGCATTGACATTTTCTTACAAGACATTCAAATTGCTGAACAATCACACTTTTGCTCAATTAGGTTGAGAATAATTTTGATTAAATGTATATTTTTGAGTTAAAAAACAATGCATGGGTCCATAAACTAATACTATCTATCTATCTATCTATCTATCTATCTATCTATCTATCTATCTATCTATCTATCTATCTATCTATCTATCTATCTATCTATCTATCTATCTATCTATCTATCTATCACAGTGCCTTATCTGTCTATCTATCTGTCTGCTGAGCTATTTTTAGATTTATTTCAGTATGTTTTGTAGCTTTTAACCCTCTTAAGTCAAAGCACTTTCATGTAAAACTTTCAGGTCCACAGTCATCACATTACTCATGAATTGTTCTGTATTGCCTTTTTGATTTTTTCCATCCAGTTAGTAGAAATTATATATATATATATATATATATATATATATATATATATATATATATATATATATATATATATATATATATATATATATATACACTGTATAGATTTTGTAAGACTGTATACCACAGCATCAATTTTAAATGTTTTTATGGAAGTCAGTGTGTGAAACCATTCATGATATTTATTATTTTCCTGACACCACATTATCCAAGCTGCTTTTAGCAAATTCATTCTTTAATTCTTGAAATCTCATTCTATGGTTTCCCCAAATGATTGAAAGAGCAAGACTTTGTCTCAGCTGGAAGTAGCTACACTTGCAAAATTTCCACAGATTAGTGATTCTTTACCCTTTTGGGATTATGTGCGCCTGCTCACCCAAACTCATTTTATCCTGACCCAGCTCCTCTGCCATTTTTAGCATCAAAGTTTAGAAACCTAATCAGCTCTATGACCACATTTCAGGAATTTCATTTTGCCTCTAAAAAAGTTTCACATTTCAACTTTTCCCTTTTTAAGAACATTTTGCAGTAATGTATAATTAAAGGTAATTATTAATACCATGTTTTTATCTACTGAAGAGCTCAAAAAATACCTAAATAGCACCTTCAAACTACATTAGATTAAAATACTGTACATTAATATTGAAAATAATTGCTGCAGAGAGCACTTTTTCCTCTATTATTTGTATTCACAAAAAAATGATTGACATTAGGATAGCTACTTTAAAATCCGTCTGAACAAAAAGGTAGAATAAAAATGCCACAATTTGAAGGCCGGGTGAGAAGCCTTGAAGGACTCTCCCAAAGGTAAAGTGCAAGATGACGACTGACTAAATAATAATTTGGAGCACATCTGATTGCCCGTATCATCTGCATTTGGAGCTATTTCAGCTGTGCTTCTAATGCTCAGAGATGAGAAGAAGACGAAAAAAAAAATCCCTGTTGTGTGAATCTTGGAGAAGGCCTTGAACCCTGCCATTCACCCTTTTCAGCCCATCAGCTGAGTCTAATTGCCAGAGAGGACACGAGACCCCAGGCCTGATTGTTCCTTATCCTCTTTTGAGGCTTGCAAGGCATGAAAAGCAAAAAGCTTGCTTTTGATCTATTCTGATTTTCTTTTTCTTCTCTTCTTTGTGTGCTCCCTACTATCCTTTCCAAGAATGACACATTCCTTTTTTTATCCTGGCCCCTTCTTCATCCATGCAAAATAATTATCAGGCTCTGCACTATCAAATAATAGGCAGGACACCAGGTCACCCAGGATGAGAAGATCTCTGAAGGAGTGGCCCTTGGCTGCAATGTAGGCTTCAGTTAGCCATTGCAGACCTGCCCTTTGGCTCTGGATGCCTTTTTAAAGCGTGACCCCAATTTTCGCCATCCCATTCTAATAAGGTTCCAGCAAAGACATCACACACACCCACAGACATGCACACATACACACACAACTCATCCCCCTCCCCTTAAAAAAAAAGAAAAATCGATTGGATAGGGAGGAGGATCGCAGTACAATGCACCGTGGGGTTATGTCAGAAAAGGGCACATCTGTGCACTCTCATTAAAGAAGACGAAAGGTCTCCTGGATTCCTGGCTATGCTTCAAGACTTGTAGAAACCTGCTTTTCTCTTATTTCACCACTTCAAAAAAAAAAAAAAGTGTTGATTCTTAATATGTCCAATTTATTTGTGCTTTTCACTAATATTTATATGCTCAGCACAATTTGTGTTATTCATAAAAACAGCCCAACAATAATACAGAAAAAGTGGCTTGAGTGTCATTCTCAAGGCTGTATCTGTACTGGAGCTTTTGTTTTGCTTTTAGTCTATTCATATTTAGCATATGTTAGGCAAAATGTAATTCTGTGAGCCACATGTAGATAGCGTATTGTAATTTTAATATTCCATACAGTTTAACAGAAACAATAAATAATTTTCTGTTCATCCATATCTAACATTCACTTCACAGAAAATATAATTAAAGATTAAATACATAACTTATTTTAAAAAAATGACTGCATTAATCATTCTTCTATCCATTCATTTGTATTTTTAACATGCATACTTAACAGCCTATCTTAACAGCATTAGTGGAGAGGCAGGAGCCAGCACTGGATGGGGAGTGAAGCCCTCAGGTCACACATCGACGTGCACACATCAACCTAGGTGGAGTCATATTACTGTTGCCAATTAATCTGCGACTCAAACCACCTACAACTAAACACCAGCAAAACCAAGGAGTTGGTGGTGGATTTTAGGAGGACCAGGCCCATCATGGACCCCGTGATCATCAGAGGTGACTGTGTGCAGAGGGTGCAGACCTATAAATACCTGGGAGTGTAGCTGGATGATAAATTGAACTGGACTGCCAATACTGATGCTCTGTGTAAAAAAGGACAGAGCCGACTATACTTCCTTAGAAGGCTGGCGTCCTTCAACATCTGCAATATGATGCTGCAGATGTTCTATCAGACGGTTGTGGCGAGCGCCCTCTTCTACGCAGTGGTGTGCTGGGGAGGGAGCATAAAGAAGAGGGACACCTCACGTCTGGACAAACTGGTGAGGAAGGCAGGTTCTATTGTAGGCATGGAGCTGGACAGTTTGACATCCATGGCAGAGTGATGGGTGCTGAGCAGGCTCCCGTCAATCATGGAGAATCCACTGCATCCACTAAACAGCATCATCTCCAGACAGAGGAGCAGCTTCAGCGACAGACTGCTGTCACTGTCTTGCTCCACTGACAGACTGAGGAGATCATTCCTCTCCCCAACTATGCGACTCTTCAATTCCACCCGGGGGTGGGATAAACATTAACATTATTCAAAGTTATTGTCTGTTTTTACCTGCATTTTTATTACTCTTTAATTTAATATTGTTTTTGTATCCGTATGCTGCTGCTGGAGTATGTGAATTTCCCCTTGGGATTAATAAAGTATCTATCTATTTCCCCTTGGGATTAATAAAGTATCTATCTATCTATCTATCTATCTATCTATCTATCTATCTATCTATCTATCTATCTATCTATCTATCTATCTATCTATCTATCTATCTATCTATCTATCTATCTATCTATCTATCTATCTATCTATCTATTGTGGCAGGTGGCTGATTGCGAGCTGCACCCAGCTACCTATTTAAGGAGCCGCTGCCAGTGCAATCAAGGCTGGAGTCGGGTAGGAGGTGGACAAGGCCAGTGCAGAGGGGGCGAGGAGAGGCCCTGTGTGACGTGAGAGAGAAGAGAGATGGCTCAGAGAGGAGCCTGGACTGTGAGAGACTGTGAGGGGTTTGGTGTGGTGCACATAGAGATTGTTGTATATAGTAGAATTGTAAAATAAACGTGTGGTGATGGACTGGAACGTGTCTGCCTGTCTGTGTCCGGGACGCACCCTTTCACAGTGGCGTAGCCGGCAGGATGCTGCACCTGGTTCAAGGTGCGGACCTGCATATCAGAAAAAGTTTGTGAAAGGCCCGGCACAGCAGGCGACCTCACCCATGTGCCGCAGGGGTGGCGTGCACCCAACCCCGCAGCAACAGAGTGTGTCATGGACCGTTGGTGGTCCACTGGTGGACTTTGTATTTCAGGGGCGGCTCACCAATGTGGCAGCAACAAGAGGCGCTGCCGGGAAGGAGAGGCTGCAGCTGGGGAAGCCGCAGCAGCAGCGGAGCTGCCCAGAGAGACGCTCTCCTTTGAGAGAGGAGAGCGAGATGGCCGGCAGGAAGTCCCTCCTCCTAACAGGCACGGGATTGGACAGCGTGTCCTGTTCTCTCGCCAGTGAGTGGTTGGAAGCGAAAGCAGGGAATGTCCGTCCCGTGCTTCAAAGAAACCCAAGTGGGCTGCAGGGAAGCGCCCATAGAGAGCAGTCGGTAAGTGGAACTACTGGCAAGGTAAGCCCACCGCCAGCTGCTTCTCTCTCCTTGGCGGTGATTTTACAGGAGCTGCAAAAACAGCTGCGCCTTGTGCTGTCGCCGCCGGCCGAGCGATGTGCCCTCCGGGCAGAGACGCAGGAGTCAGGAGGGATGGCAGTGGCGTCGGATCGAGAGCCGCAGGCAAGAGAGGATCGGCGTGCTGCAGGAGCTCCTGGACGGAGAGACACAGCGGGGAAGGTAAGGGAGACCGACCCCGTGAAGCTCCGGATGCCAGTGGGACTGGGTCTGCCCTCTTACAATGGGCAGATCCGAATCGTTGCGGCGTCCCAAAGTAAATGGAGGAAGCGGCTTGGGGAAGCCAGTTCCTCCAGTAAAGGAGTACATGCTGCTGCGTGCGCGCGTACTTCAAAGGGCCGTCCTCTGCGGAAGCAGAGGAAATACCCGTTGGCTGAGAGGTGGAAACAGAGCGTGATCCCACTGGTGGTCCCGTGATGGGGAGCACGGACTGCTCAGGCTGGGAGGCTGGAAAAGAGAGCATCGGGGTGCTGATCGGGGCCGAGAGCGTTGGCCCAACTGAAGACGAGCCATGGGGCTGCGTCAGGGCAATGCCTCCGCCCTTGTTTTTCTATTTCTTTTCTAGGATCGGGCCCTAGGCTACGGAGTGTCGGCTTGCCGCCGAGTGGTTCACGTCCTCGCGGAACGGTCTGCTGGTCCTGGGAGGTCTCAGCTAGCGGGGGAGTCATGTGGCAGGTGGCTGATTGCGAGCCGCACCCAGCTACCTATTTAAGGAGCCGCCACCCTGCAATCAAGGCTGGAGTCGGGTAGGAGGTGAACAAGGCCGGTGCAGAGGGGGCGAGGAGAGGCCCTGTGTGACGTGAGAGAGAAGAGAGACGGCTCAGAGATGAGCCTGGACTGTGAGAGACTGTGGGGGGTTTGGTGTGGTACACATAGAGACTGTTGTATATAGTAGAATTGTCAAATAAACGTGTGGTGATAGAGTGAAAGGGTGCATCCCGGACACAGACAGGCAGACACGTTCCAGTCTATCTATCTATCTATCTATCTATCTATCTATCTATCTATCTATCTATCTATCTATCTATCTATCTATCTATCTATCTATCTATCTATCTATCTATCTATCTATCTATCTATCTAATCGTATCCTGCACCTCTTAGAAACAAGGGGGGGAAATCTTTAGTACCACACACCTAAAGTCCTTTTGAACAGTGACCGGGCCAGGATTCAAATCAGTCTCCTGTTTCATCTATTGCTAGTTATATGTAAGGATATCAAGTAGCCAATCAGTACTGTAGGTTAATCCCATTCAGTGACACCCAGGGTGAAGCCTGTCCTGACAGCACTGGGGGAAACGTAGCAACCAACCCTGGAGGGGGTGCAGAGACTTCTGACACAACACTCTCCCACTCACACAGAGCCAATTTAGTATCACCTATTAACCGTACACATACACACACACACATACACAGATTTTTGACAAATGAGTAGGGGCAAAGTAGCCAGGGAAAGACTAATGCAGATACCAGGCACCTGATTGGAGCCCAAGTATGGTGGGTCCATGAGAGTGCCAGCTGTTCAGTATTATGCACTTTGAGTTATGAGAAAAGTGCTATATAAATGTAATTAGCTAATTAATTATACAGTATTATTATTAGTAGTAGTAGTAGTACTATTATTAGTATTATTACTAATAATATTATGTGTTTAAAAATGGCAAGACACTCAGTGATGGTGTAATTAAATATTATGCTACCCAAAACAAAAGACAACAACCACAAATGTAATTCTGTTACATTAATGCAATAAACAAGAAAAAAAAACTCACTTAACTTCCTTAAAGAATTAAACATAAACTAATAAGCATAGAAGCGATACTGTCTAGGAGAAAGGAAGAGATGTACTGAAGTCTATAATAATGATGATTTTGATTATTTTATGAGCCATACATCCATTCATTTAATAATTCCACTTTAATCCAGTTGTAAAGAAAATGGGTGACTAGATGCAAGGCAGGATCCAGGCCTGGCTGTGGCTGTGAGGTGCCAGAAATATGATCAATTTATGGTATCTGTAGGAGAATGCAGTTCACTGGAGAGCTGTCTTTGTAAAACGTTAGTTACTACAGTATATTCTGCTGTTTTTTGTTACCAGGAGTGCTTAATATTGTCCTCTTCTCAGAATGATTCTCAGAGTGCATTGTTTTATATGGAGTGTGAATACTTCATGCACTTGTGTACCAGGCACAGTTCACTACGAGAAAAACTAGGGCCAGACACAAGACACGCTGGCGGGATTATATGTCTTGAATGCACTGGGAGCATCTGGGTATCCCCATGAAATGGTGGAAGAAGGTGGTAGGGATAGTAGGGAAGTCTAGTCAGCTCCGCTCAGTGTGTTAACTATTTTAGCTCTAGCTATGAAAAACAAAACGAAAATGATTATGATAATGATAAAGAAAATAATCAATTTCCTTTATGACAAATAACTACACTAACAATCAAAGGTTTGGACACACTCAGAAATGTTCATGTTTTTGATAGAAATTAATACCTTTTTGTCAAAGTACCATTACATTGATTGAAAAAACGCTGCCAAGACATTACTTGCTGCTGCTTAAAATTACTGATTTTTCATTTATTATTCACATATGACTGCAAAACCCCATTTTCAGCAGCCATTCCTTCACTGTTCTAATGGGAAACTCCCTTAGCTTATCCTTAAAAAGTCATATATAAATGAAAAATAGGTTATTAGAGAAACCTTTCTAATTACAATTAGCACTGCTGAAACCTGATATTCTGTTCACATGAGTTGCAAGATAGTGGCATTTCTAAAGTTCAATTCATTTGAAGGAATAGCTACTAAAAAAAAGGAACTTCACCATCATTCCCAACAGTAATAGACATTAGTAATACTACTAATCTTTTGTCTGTGTTTTCCAATCAGTTTACAGGTATCTTGACAAAATAAAAGGTCAATTTCTATCAAAAACATGAAAACTTCTGGGTGTGTCCAAACTTTTAACTGGTAATGTATATCAGTTGCACAGAATTGGTTATTAGCTGAGTGAAATTAACAGTTTACAATGTTAATAATTTTACCTTAAAGGAACTAATGCTGCTCAGGGCTAATCATGCTTCACCTTTATCTGAATCTCTGGTTATGATGCAGGTGTCTGGACATACATAATACGAAAATGAACACTACACGGCGTATTGTTTAAAAGGAAAATATATATGGATAACAGGTAACTCAGATAAAAGCAAGGATATTGTTGACAAAGATTTGAGAACAGTACTAAGTAATAACAGTAATAAGAGTGATCAAAGACAGGAGAAGTGGGGTCTAAAAATAATACCCTGCAACTAACAGCACTGGGAAATCAGAAAAAGAACACCAAATTTGAGAATGTCATGAAAGAAAAAGTGATGTGTGTGAGAAGCGATTATTTACTCACTCACAATAGACACGTCTGTCAGCTGGGGACACTGACAATTAAAAAAAAGATGTACAGCCTTAATAGAATCTCTGTATAATAAAGGTGCTCCATTACATTATTATACCGTCCCAGTGGTAAATTCTAGGTATGCCTTAGTCAAAAGGGAGGCCATGAGAGTTTCTCAACCAAGCGCCATCCTTTAAATAAGAGTCAACAGCTTGAGGTGTTTTCTAAAGAAACCTTGAATTAAGAAATGTTCAAGTAACACAGCCAAACAGATTGCTTTGTCAGGCCTGCACAGAACAATAATTAGGAGGGCTATCCAGTTTGTCACAAGCTATTAGATGTGAAATATGAGAGCTAAGGGGAACTAAATCAGTGTACCTGTGTTGTGAGAGCTACAGCCAACACATAGGGCAAAATGCAAGTCATGACTTTCACTGGCTGGGGCAGTCTGCTTGTTGTTAACTCAACATAATTCTGTCAGGAGTTGGCTAAGATTTCTACCCCTGGCCCTTCCATTTATTCACCTTTTGCCCCATATCTCCCTCCTTTTGGGCCTGTCTATGGTGTTTAGGGCAGCAGTGACATGATGGGGAAATAAAAATGGGAATCAAAGACAGTTGCTTCAGTCTAGCATTTTCATTCTTGTTCTTTCAACAACCAATTCCTAATGCTATTCCTAATGCTACCAATAATCTACAGTGTTTGTTGTTTTATTATGTTTGACCGAAGATCTGTATTTTTCTAATATTATGAGTATTGCCTTATGTTCTTTTGCATGTTCCTGATTCCTGCTTTTTGACACTTTTCCCTGTCTTTGGGTTCGGCTTTTTGCTTTGTCCTTCTGGAAATGTTTGCCTTTATTTTATTTTGCCTTTGCTGGGTATGACCATCTGAATTTCAGATTTAGTTGTTGGATTATGGACTTGTAATATAAATGATTTTTACCATGAAAATGTTTACATTCTGATTTGGGTAACTGCTGATGGTTGTGCATTATGGGAGCTTTAACTGCAAGAGGGCCAGCACTGGGAGGCCGTGCAACAGGAACTGTCACTTCTGTGAGTGCAAATGGCATACTAATAAGTTCAAATTTCAAATGACATTGTTATACAGCATGACTGCATAACAAAAGCATAACTATGATTGTGAAATCCGGCAGCAAATGCAAACAAACATGCATCATGTGTGGATTTTTGAGGAGACGTGTACATGTCCATTCTATATGGGTTCCTCTGGTATATACTGGGAAGCTTGTTTCTAATTGAACTACATCTTATTTGGTTTTCTGGATTAATAATGTTTTTCAAGTCAGAAAACATATTTTTTTATTTTTATCTCCTTAATAGCATATTAATACTTTGTCGTTAAATTACAATCAGCCACCAAAGGTATAGAATATTCAGAAACACTTTTTTCACAATAAACATTTCTAAGACTATGCAAGGTTAGCAGTCTTGTTTCTAAAACTAATTAAAATTAAATGGTGCCTATTTTTATATAGGTCCACTTGTAAAATAACCGCTTTTCATTTTTGAAAATTTGGTTTTCTAACCTGTGATAACACCCCCCATTCCAACACAGCAGATGGTACAGTACAGGTTTATAACGTTTCTTATTGGACATGGTACACAATGTTTAGATTGCCACCACTGATTAGATGAAAACCTCCAAAGCAACAAACGGCAGTGAAATTAAACAATAATGGAATCAATACTCTTGCTTTCTGCACAAATTATCTTTATGCAAAGGTTATAATGCACTTTGAAACATGTTGACCAATCAGAACAGAACAAAACATTTTTGTCCACCCGTATAGAGTGCCTAACTTAGTGAATATTACGTCTGTAATTGTATTATTCCTGTACATTTCTGCAGATCAATGGTACAGTGCCTAATCCGTTTCTTTATTCTGTTCATTTCTTATGAGCTTTGAGAAATTTCAGACTTCACACAGTCATCTTCTTCTTCTGAATCAAGATATTGCTCATTGTGAAAAGTCAAACTTCTTTTTTCTGTTGACATGATTAAAAGTTTCTTGTTTGCTTTTAATGCATTACTCTGTTACTGAAATTCCATCCATCCATCCATCCATTTTCCAACCCGCTGAATCCGAACACAGGGTCACGGGGGTCTGCTGGAGCCAATCCCAGCCAACACAGGGCACAAGGCAGGAACCAATCCCGGGCATGGTGCCAACCCACCGCAGGACACACACAAATACACCCACTAGGGCCAATTTAGAATCGCCAATCCACCTAACCTGCATGTCTTTGGACTGTGGGAGGAAACCCACACAGACACGGGGAGAACATGCAAACTCCACGCAGGGAGGACCTGGGAAGCAAACCCAGGTCCCCAGGTCTCCCAACTGCGAGGCAGCAGCGCTACCCACTGCGCCAACATGCCACCGTTACTGAACTTCACAAGATAAAACATAGCACAGTGTTTTCTTACTGCTGCTGTCATTAATGATGCAGCATCATGGTATATTCAGCCTAGAATAAATAATTGTTTATGTGATGACTGGATCCTTGTCTGGATCATTTCTCGGTAATTTGTCATGATTGATGAGTACTAAATGCAAAGATTGGTGGATGGTAGTTTGTGAACTGGCCTATTATCAAGTAGTTTTATGATTTTGTGAATTTATTCTTTGCTATTTTGGCAGGTTAATGAATTTAGTAGATCAATGAAAGAGAGAGGCATATAGATGGCAATGGCCCAAGCAAGAGCACTAGCTGCTAACTGAGATGTTGTGCAAAGCATCATAGCTCTTTCTGTGGGGAATATGGAAAAAGAAGTTGAGTGCATTTCTAAAACAGACACTGTTTTATAAAATTAGGATACATGGCAAGAGGTTCCTTTTTTAGATCTCTTGGGTGCGAAGCTGAAACAACAGCTTCAGAAACTGAAACTGATGAAGCAGAACTGAAGATACCATGGCAGATGAAACTGCATTTGGTATTCATGTTTTTTTCTCAAAAACAAGTGGCTGTGACCTGATGCAATGAGTAGCAGAAGGCTGCTTCCCATTCATCTATGTAGTTATGTATTTTAGTACTGTAGTGCCACTATTAAATTAATGCCAGCAAATAATAACCTTCTTCTGAGATAAACCCCAGATTTCACAAACAGCATAATTGTAGTTATTTGTGAATCTGAAGACATAAAATGGGCAACGAAAAGTTGAAATCTGTTCTGGTCAATATTTCTATCCATTCAACCATTTTCCAAGCCCACTAATTCAGGTAAACGACACTGGGGTGCAATGGTGTATCCTGATATCATTTTGTGCATATCAGGAATCAACCCTTAATGGGCAGCCATGTCATCAAAAGGAGCACTTAAGGTTAAAACCTGGGTATTTAGAATAAAGAAGAAAAGGTCATGGAAAAATAGATGTTGGAAATCACAGAACAGGAGAAACACTAGGCCTAGATGGCTGTCCAGCAGGTTTTTCTCTATATTGAGAAATTTGTTAAATAATATTTGCTAATGTCTTCTACATTGATGGGAGCCGGAAAAGGAAGAATTCCCTGTCTAACAATTATGTCAGGCCCCTATACCACAATATAAAGAGTCTCCTAAATAAAATTCATTAAGTGGATCCATCTATACTTTCCTAAAATCAGTTGGGGCTTATCAAAGGCAGACAATTGCTGTCAGTGCCCGTATTTACCAAGTGTCTCAGAGTAGTGAAACAGTCCTGACTGGCTTAAACATCTAACAGTGACAGCAATTTTCCTAATTTAGAAAACTACTCCTGTCTTCAACAGGTTTTAGGAGAGTTTGTGAAGTGTCCTAAATCACTAGGAGCTGCCAGAAGATGGCGCATAGGCAGAGATTGGCTCTGCAAAAACTGCCAACAACAATGAACTCATAAAAAAGATATTGATTTGACAAAACATGAATAATATTTCTAACAAATGTTGTACATCACATGATTGCTCCATTTACACAAAGAAGCCATGCTCTGTTAGCCAAAATGAATTTGTGAATGAGCATGCATATGTGAATCCAGTGGTACATACGCACCCAGGGACCCATGGTGGCAAGGGTACTTTTTACCAATGATTTGTGCACTGAGATGACCAAGGAGTTATCCCAACTAGATGAAACGTTAATGTATTTCCATGGTGAAATGACCAAGGCATGATTGAGGTGATAATGCAAATTGGGTCTGGCATAGAAATCACAAGTGACAAATAAAATTGCTACATTAAACAACCCGGTGTCCATGTGCTGCATTTTTAAAAGTATGATCAACTCACTGTTAAGGAGCTTAGTCACACCAGGACCTGTGGGGTTCTTATTCTGGTCTTGTGTGAATCTCAAGTGATATCACAGTATCGACACACAGGTGGTTATGGATGCAAACAGTATTGTAACAACCACTGAGACAGAAAGACTGAGGCACATACCAAATGGCAGAAACCACAGCAGTATATTGAAAATAACCTAATAAGAACCTGACTAGAAAAGAGAATAGTGAAAGAGAGGAAAAATTAGTATTCAATGCCTTTTTTAATAAATTAGTTATGTTGCTTTTAAATGGATAATACAAACAGCAGATATAATAAACTTAAGGAAGGACATTGTAAAGTCTGGGTGAAAAAGAACATAAAACTTGATAATCTACAGAAGGAAGCAAGACATAGTTGCGGTAAGGCAATGTTGATAGTGTCAAAGGGAAAACTTGGGAGTTGGTGGCAGGATTGGCACTCCAGCCACCGTAAAAACTTCAGGTAGTTCCGAAAATAGCAGATAAGACTCTTCTTCTTTCTGCTGCTCGCATTATGAAGGGGATGGGGAAAAGCCCTCGGAAGCCTTATCCCCAGAAGAGTCGAAACCACTGGAGAGCCAATGTGGTCAGGCCTGGAATGTGTTTTCTTTCCAGCATGACGACCATCTTCTTCTGCTGTTGGAGGAGCTACGTAAACTCTGCATTTCAGTGAAAGCACTCTCTGAGGTACGTAGACGTAGGACTGGCCAGATCTCTGTAGGTGTGTACACCTTTTATTGGTCTGATTGCAATAATGGCTGTCATACCCAGCAAGCAGCTGTTGCTGTGGTGGATTGTCTCCTACCAATGGTGTCCGATGTCACACCTTTCAATGAGCGTATTATGAGACTCAGGTTAAGGCTCTCCCTGGGTGCCTTGTCTCAGTGTATGCTTCTTTCTCGGTGAGTGATATATCAGTGAGGGAGACATTATGTTTGCTACTTCGGTTGATGGGTGCCCATGAGATGACACTTCTCTGGTCATGGGGGACTTCAGTGCAACCACTGGCACTGGCAGGGCTGGCTATGAGGATTGTGTCAGTCCCCATGGGTTTGGCAACCGTGGTGAATGTGGATCCATGTTTCTTGACTTTGCAAAAGGTCCGTGCCTGGTTCCAGTGCCCTGAGCCGCATTGTTGGACTTGGTAGTCCATTACTGGTGGTGCTGTGAAGGAGATCTATAACATCCATCATTAGCAGATACTAGAGGCTCTTACAGAACTGTAGATTTAACAGAAGTGCCCAATTTGTAAATTATGACCACAGACTTGTTGTTGTTACTCTGAAGTTCCAACTTAGGTCCAGTAAGCTACCACCTACTAGGAGAATGAGGCTGGACTTGGCCAGCCATCAAGAGAAGGCTGTTTCTAATGAGTTGGAACATAGTTTGTGAGAGGAACGTGCAGATTTGGGTGCAACTGCCAATTCTAATGTGATGTGGGAGACCTTCCGTGACAAGACCTTAAAGGTTGCTATAGTTGTGTTGGTGTTGCTGGTGTTCCCAGAAGGAAGTAGTTTATCTTGCAGGGTACCCTGGATATTATTGATGGCAACTCCAGTCTGTACCAGGATTTGAGAAAGATGGCTACAAGGTTGTGGAGGGCAGATAAGGAGGTGTTTGTCAGAGGAATCTTTGAGCAAGTGACACATCATCTATGGTCTAGCGACTCACATTCTGCTTACAGAGGAATTGAAACATTATGCACATCCGAATCTGTTCCTCAGAGAGTCACCTTCAGGGCAGTTGTTCAAAAAGACCTGCAAAAAACAGGCCAGAAACCAAATTGGCCAGCCCCTATATAAGCCTCCCCCAGGTAAGCCTGACTCTAGGCGACTAGGAAGCTTCAGGTCAGCATAGACCCCAAAATGAAGCATAGACTTTTAAAGTAAAAATAATAGCGAAGTGTTTAAAAAATGTCAAGGTATGTCCCTTCTATTGCTGTAAAAGCACCAACTGGTGATAGAGATGAATCCACAAAGATCCATATATCATTGAAGATTTATTCATAAAAACATGAAATTTGACAAAATGCCCAAAAGAGTGAAAAAGAGGCAAAAAACATTGCCATAAAGGCAATCCAAAAACAAACAAAAGTCCCAATACAAAATACTAAATCAAGATCCTACAACAGAAGCAAAAACAATAAAAAAAATTAAAAATGAAACAATAAAAAGTAAAAAAACAAAAACAAAAAAACAATAGCACTATTTACAAATGCACCACGCTCCACCAAAGCACATTCATTGAAAGGTGAGGGACTACATTACCCATCAGTCTTTATATGGCAGGGAGCAGTCCCTTAAGTTCGATAGACAGATGGCTCCGCCTCTTCATTAACCACCTTCAAGATGCAAGGAATGTAAAGACATTTAAAGAAACAGTGCATAAATATTTTTAAACATAACAAAAACAATAATACATTAAACATGTCAACTAAATGATAAATGAATAGAACAATTGTAACAGAAACAACCTTACTAAATAATTCCAATTGAAAATTGAATGAAAAAGACAAAAAACATAAATCAGGAAAGTAAGCCCCGAACAAAACAGAACAATATGCATAGTCATTGTGATTAAGCTGATGCTATCTGTCTTCAGGTGTGGAAGGGAGTCAGTAGTCAATGTGAAAATTATATTCTAGGTTATTTATGACAATTAAACTAAATGAACAAAAGGACAGCTATAAAAAAAGAAACAAAAATGTAAACTGTGTAGGATCTTGAGATTACTAATCTTAAAAAAGGAAAGAAATGGCTGTACAAATTTTGAAAGTGCCCTCCCATCATCCTCATGTGGACATAAATCATGGGCAAATGCAGAAATGCATTAACTAACCCAACAAATAGGGCTCTTATCAACGGTGACTCTTAAAAAATGAAACCCTGCGTTTATTCATGGGCTTTGTATTGGGAACACACTCCAGCATTTATCATTCTGTGAAACAATTAAGAGCTTAAAAGCTCTACATATCACTATGACCCCTGCTTCTCGTACTTTAAAAGAAGCAGTCCTTTTATGCGAGGAACAGAGACTTGTACATGAATGAATTTGTCACTTAGTTATTATTGATTAGCTTTAAGTATATTCATTTTAATATGTTGAGCTTCCAATATTTTAATGTCCTATATAGCTTAAACTCATGATTTTCAGCTATAGTATCCAGGCTGTTCTGTTGAGACAGAGGGTCACAGGCATATAAATGATATACTGTCAAGGTCAACACTATTCTCATGCTGTACAGGACTGTGAACATAACAGAAGTGCACTGGGAGGTAGGATTTTTTCAGTCTGCTTTAATTTCTGAGTAGATTTAAATGTCAAAAGGCACTCATTTGTTTTAGGATATCATTTCATATTTGCATGCCTGAGTGAAACTCTCCAAATGAATTCCACTTCAAGGCCAGATACTGAAGGAATCTGTGGAATCTTCAATGTTGGTTCACATTATCGCTTAAAGACTCACTTAAACATTAAGGTAGAATCCTAGTGTTGATTCTGGATATCATCTCTTGATTACTTCTGAAGAACTTGCTTGAGAAGATGTGATGAGGAGTAATTGTGCTTCAGATTTCTTCAAGTGAAGTGGGATTTTGAGTAATAAGGTGAGTTGTGCCAAGCAGTTGACTGTAAGCCAGGAAATACAATAAAAAAATAATACATAGACTGTTTCTTTTGGTTTATTTTGTCTACATGCATGCACTGGCAGAGTCTAAAAATGGGATTCTTTGCTTTTGCATATGCCATGCATCACTTAACGATGAAAATCACACTCACCTTCAAACATTGCAAGGCTTGAATTCAGTTTTCTGCTGGTGATATGAGCTGCTCACCTTGATATATTGACTTTTGAAATTTCAGCTGGTTCCACTCATTTGTTTCCAAAAACTTGTCCAGAATACAATAAATGTTTTTTGAAGTATTAACAAGCATGACCAAATCATATCTGCAATCCAGGTTTTGCCTTAATGTGAGCTGGAAAAACAAACTTCTGCATATTCTATATGACAATTGTTGACAATGTATATATATGGGGTTTTTTCATTTAATGAGTTCTGTTGATGGTCCACACTTGAAAGATTAACATTATATAAGGAAGAGGAGAATCAGGATTGGAGACATAATAAACAGCATAGTGAGAAAGAGGATAAGAACTAATGAGGGTTTTGATGGACACATGTTACAAGGATGGAGAGTAAAATTGCCATGCTTCCTTACTTAAGGCAGAAAAGAAGTGTGACAATCAAAGAATGTGAATAAACAATGCAGTATAAATATAGAATGTGATTATTTTCTTCATACCTGCAGTTACTGTAGCAATTTTTGATGTGTCTCTTTTCAGGTACCTTGTCCATTGGACTTCATTGGTTAACATAAAGCCTCATATTCCAATGTGTTTATGATCATTCTGAAAAATGGAGTTAACTGAAGAGAAATTCAGGGGGCAAAAAAAGTTAAAATGCATAACTGCTAAAACTATAGAAGACACATATCATAATTTGGTAGCGTAATCAATTGATATGTTTCAATAACCAGCAGCTAATAAATTTACAAAAAGATAGCATTGTAGAGTCTTAGTGATTGTTTGTTGCTTTTTACAGAGAGATAACTGCAAATCATGCATTTTGAAAAATAAGAAAGCCATTTTCAAACGCAAATAACATTAAGTAGACAAAAAAAGGCATGTTTATTATAAAATATAGTTATAATGGAGGCATAACACCAGAGTAACATAAAGCACAAAATAAAAAATAAAAGAGAAAAAGAAAAGTTCATTGCCCTTCATGGACAGCCTAAACTGGATTTGTGACCCTACTAGCTGGTGTTCCTAGTGGACTTGCCTTCCTTAAATTGCAGCAATGCTACATGAATAGGTGCGTCTTTTACAGCATTGTCCCGTTTATATAGTCTGTGTGTGTCTGTTTAATTGTTTTCCCCTGGAAACAAAGGGTGAAGGATAACGCTGTGGAATCGTGACCCCTTGTGGTAGTTTTCCCTGTCAACACATCAATTTCATCCAGGTCATTTCTACTTAAACAAGAGGATGAAAGAAAAGAGATAGTCATTTACAACACTGACACTTCACAAAAGAGGAAAGATCAAAGAGAGAACACCGGTACAGATAATTCACCTTTTCCAAATTGCTGCTTTCATGCCGGACATTTAATGACTTCATCATACGCTACACAAAAGCCCCAGGGTTCTGGACTATACCGATACACCAAGGACAATATGGTGAGACTGTTTTTTGTTGTTTGGGAAAGGAGCAAACCAACAGTTTCATTTGTGTATAATTACCATAGGACACTTTCCAGCCACGGTTCACGTTCATTAATCATCCTATGTTTAATCTTTTGGACTTTTATGTGTATTTTGTATTTTCTGTGCATCATACTTGTTTCGTGTTCAGTGCAGGGACAAGGGAGGGTTTGTGCTGTATGTTTATTGATGCACTTTTAATTATTGCGTAGCGCCATTCACTTTTGGGGTTGTGTGTTGTGTTGGGGCTTTGGGGGGAGTGAGATATACAGTAATCCCTCGCTATATCGCGCTTCGCCTTTCGCGGCTTCACTCCATCGCGGATTTTATATGTAAGCATATTTAAATATATATCGCGGATTTTTTGCTGGTTCACGGATTTCTGCGGACAATGGGTCTTTTAATTTATGGTACATGCTTCCTCAGTTGGTTTGCCCAGTTGATTTCATACAAGGGACGCTATTGGCAGATGGCTGAGAAGCTACCCAACTGACTTTTCTCTCTCTTACGCTGACTTTCTCTGATCCTGACGTAGGGGGATTGAGCAGGGGGGCTGTTTGCACACCTAGACGATACGGACGCTCGTCTAAAAATGCTGAAAGATTATCTTCACGTTGCTACCTTCTGTGCAGCTGCTTCCTGAAGCGACATGCTGCACGGTGCTTCGCATACTTAAAAGCTCAAAGGGCACGTATTGATTTTTGCTTTGTTTTTCTCTGTCTCTCTCTCTCCCTCTCTCTCTGCTCCTGACGGAGGGGGTGTGAGTTGCTGCCTTCAACAGCTTTGTGCCGCGGTGCTTCGCATACTTAAAAGCCAAACAGCCCTATTGATTTGTTTGCTTTTCTCTATCTCTCTGCTTATCTGCTCCTGACGCACACTCCTTTGAAGAGGAAGATATGTTTGCATTCTTTTAATTGTGAGACGGAACTGTCATCTCTGTCTTGTCATGGAGCACAGTTTAAACTTTTGAAAAAGAGACAAATGTTTGTTTGCAGTGTTTGAATAACGTTCCTGTCTCTCTACAACCTCCTGTGTTTCTGCGCAAATCTGTGACCTAAGCATGACAATATAAAAATAACCATATAAACATATGGTTTCTACTTCTCGGATTTTCTTATTTCGCGGGTGGCTCTGGAACGCAACCCCCGCGATGGAGGAGGGATTACTGTATATTGTTTTGTTGTTTGTTCCTTTTTTACTATCAATATTTATACACATTATTATTTTATATACTGTTTGCTATTTGACTATTTAACCATTGATTGGGGGAAGTTATTTGGAAGAAGTACAGCTTGTCGTGTCTAACAATTCCTCAGTTTGCCAGGCCACAGGTCTTGGTGGTGTAGCTGCCGTTCTGGACGAGTGGGTCATCATTACAAAATATCACAACAAACCCTTACTTCTTACTTCCTTACTTCTCATTCCTTTCTCTCATTCTTTTTCTGACATCTGTTCTTCCCACCAATCCTGTGACCAAATGATAGGAATAGGCCTGCTTATTCTTGCAAACTGACATTGAGCCAGTATAGGCCCAGTATGGGCAAACATATGTGGGCAGTCAACAATGGCCCAATTTACATTTGCACATTGGGGCAACACTGGCCCCAAAACATTGGCAATAGTGCGGGTAAACAGGCAGGGAGCCCAAATTTGGTCATAGAACCTGAAAAAAGTCCATGCCTTACTAGTCCATCCTTCTTTTTTATACCCACTTATCCAGAGAAGGGCTGCAATGCGCTTGGAGCCTATCCTAGCAAGCAAAGGGTGCAAGCAGGAACATCCCATGGACATGTCACCAGCCCCTCACAGAGTGCTCACCCATTCACATACTCACAAACACTACATAGAGCCAATTTAGCACCACCAGTCCACTTATCCTGACTGTGGGATATGGAAAAAGATAATCCACTATGGCCACCCCTAACAGGAGCAGCTGAAAGAAGAAGATGTCCACCTAAACCTGACTGTGGTAGAAAGACCTGGGATGGGAGCCCTGGTCTCCTGACTGTGAGGCAGCCGCTTTACCACTACCCTACCCTTTACTTTGAAACATTTTTTTAGTGTTTGTTTTTTTTTTATCAATTAAAATATGTGTAATTATACAGATTTACAATGAATAATAAAAGGAATGAAAAAACACATTACTAATGTGGCTTTAAACTATTATTTCTTGCAAAACACAAAATGCTTTTGTTTTTACTGGTACTAGTCTAGCTTCTTACAAATAATATATAAAAAATTGCAATTTTGGTCAACATAAAAATGATACATACTTTTTGAAGTCATTCTTCAGTCAAGCGTTACATACTCTGTGACAACATTAAAAAGTGGGAAACCATCGAGTATTGATGACACTGGCACAGCGTTACCAAACCATCATAGAACAACTACCAGCTATCAAAACATTTTGGGCCACTAGGAGTACTTTGCTAAGTGGTCTTTTGTAGTGTTGTGGCGAAAATTGTCGAGGCTTTACCTGAAAAGAAGGCGCTAGGATTCAGAGGATAGGCAAACAGAGTATATGGTTTTATTGCAATAAAACAACAACACGGACTCAACCCAATTCAGCCAAATCGAGCTGAGCCCCGAACAAGCAAAAAATCACAGTTTATATAATCATTTCTTATCATCTTGACCTCGTTTGAAACAATGCCTTTGCTGTCTATTCTGACTCTCTACTCCTGCTGGCTTCTCACGTGCCTACCATGACCATCAACATTTTCTGTATTTCGTCATTGGTATCATTCCTTGCTTCCTAGCCTTCAAACAACAGACAACTTCTTTTGTCCTCGGGTAGTTTCTGTACGTCATTCTCTTCCTGCTCTATCTTTCTAAGTTTCCCAATATTGGTAATTTTGCTTCAAGCTTAACTAAAAAATGCAATATGACTAATATCTTTATTTAACTATTTGCTTGACATATCTTATTTGCTTATCATGTCTAATTTATGCTAAATCTAATTCTACAGAAGCTGTTAATTTCTTTTATGTCTATTTATACTAATACATACATTTTTATTTTCCACAGTAGCAGCCTCCACATTGGGCTGCCAAGCTCACACTGCCTATGGTCTGTCCACAGAGAACCACTTTGTGCAGGTTTTCTGGAATATCCAACTTATCCCTACTGGAGACCACATCTAAAGCAACCCCAGAAACCTCTTCTGTCATTACTTACGCTATTTAGAAGCTCAGGGACAATATGTCTAGAGCTCCCTTTTATGGCTCAAGGTTTTTTCACACACCTGAGACCAAGTTGCAGGAGCCTAACAGGTAAGTTGACCATCATAACAATCAGCAGGGTCCACTAGACACCATAAAGGGAACACCCACCTTCGTTGCCCTCTAATACATTGGGTAACTGTTCTCCCACTGACTTTTATTTGAAATTGATGATAACACATAAGTATCTCTGAGGCCCACAACAATGGACTAAATAGAATCTTGCATGAGTCTTACATTCAAAACCCTGCATCCAACCCATACAAACAACAAGAGTGCACTCAAAGTGCAGCATGTAATTAATTTTTATTTCTGCCACCTGAATCAATCAAATCATTTACGAAACAAGATCTGACTTAAACTCCCACATCTTCAATATCACGAATGAGTAAAACTTGAAAATAATACCTTACAATTACCAGAAATAACATATTTAAGGTTGCATGGCACATAACAATTGTGAAATTGAGTATCATACTGCATCTGCCTCAAGATAATGGGGGTCATGTGTATTAAGATTGAAATGAAGGTGCCCTCTCTGGTTCAGAGAATATTATATTTAAAAACCATATATTTTATACTTCTCAATTACACTATCTAAGATATACCTAATAATGTTTACATGAACCATTCGCACATACAGATATAACAGCATATGTTCACTTTCGGTTTGAAATATGCTAACCATTTTGCCCCTTAATACATGGACCATACAGTTTAAACTTTATCATGTACTTAAAACATTTCTTGTTGCATGTCTGAGTTGTCACACAGTTGACAGATGGCCCTTTTTCTATTGTTAAAATATTGTTAAAATAAGTATTGTGTGATCTGTGATCTATCCCTTATCATTTGATGTCTCTTCAGTACTCACAGCTTGGCTTTCTGAACCCATACACTGTCAATTCCGTATCTGCCGTAATTGACATTGACTATTCTCTCTGACGCACCAATGTGACTGTTTAACATTTTCACGCAGGTTTTCTTCCATGCTTTTCCCCCCTTACACTTCTTCTAGAGAATTTACAAAATGATCAATGATCACGAGTAAACTCAGTCTTTCCCCATGCTCTCACTGCTCCTCTCTGCCTTGCACCTCATGCTTTCCTAAACTACTAACTTACATAGTCTCCATTGTGCTTCTGTTTGCCTCATGTATTTCTCTAACATTCTTTGTTCATCTTTGTGCCCATAGTCTTTAAAACACTTCTTTTACTTTATTTCTGTCTTTGTTACCTTTATCTGTTTCTTTCTGGAATGCAACAATATATTGGCTTAAGTGTGAGATGCTGTGATTCTTTTGGTGGATGGAATGACTCTGACATTAGGGTCGTAATTTGTGCATCTGTTTTGTGGCTATCATAAACAAACACTTCTGTACAATTTCTGGAAACCCCAGTCCTATAACAGGTGGGATATTTCTGTCAGAAATAACACCAAAGTGCCCCAACATATCCAACTTCTGGAGAATGATTATCAGTTATTTCACATTCTCCAGTCACACATATTCATCTGTGGATCACTCTCCTGACTTATCTTGGTTAAGCATTCCCATCACGGGACAAGAGGGGGTGCTGTTGCTAACAGTAACATCTCTTTCTGTTCCCACAGCCAGGAGAAGATGCACAGTGAGGGCAACTGACTCGGCCCCTTTCAGTCAGTTTGTAGCATTGCCACATAAATTTGTATATGGTTTGCTTTTTTGTCACTCTATGTAAAAATCCCGTCGCCGTTTGATAATACTGTAGCATATGATGGGCGGGTTGGATAGAGAGGACCTTTTGGGAGGTACAGGGCTGTCATAGCAATTTACGGGAGTGCCATGGAAATGGACACACAATTTAAATAGGGGTCCGAAAAGGCAGGAAGAGAAGGAAGAAAAGACAGCCCAAGTTTTTATGGTGGAGGAAAAAGACATGACCCATCTGAGTCAAAGAGAAAGATTGTTTTCGGGGAGCACCACGAGTTCAACGCAGTCTGGGGTGGCCACCTCGAAGATTTCGGATACACTGAGGGAAGTGAACTTTACCGTGAAAGGGATTGGAAGCAGTGTGAGCCGTAAATCTTTTATTCTGGGATTGGCGTTTCTAAGAAACTGAACTATGGGGAAATAGGATAATTTTATGTCTTTTGTTTACTATATATATTGGAAGAGGTGGAGTTTTGGGGGATTGTAGAAAAGGTATTAATTACATTTTGTTTTTTGCATCTTTTCTCTGAGTGGTTTTGCAAAAATCGCTTTTATTATTGTAAGTCATCTTTCTGTGCCGTGGGAAGGGGCTGAAGGCAGTTTGGGGTTGACCTGCAATCATCAGTACAATTTTCACTATACACTTAATGAAACATAGCGGTTTCAATCGTTACAAGTTGACTATAAATCCAAGGTGATCTCAGAAGATGGCATCTTATTCTGGATTAACGCTGAAGAATATTGAAGCTCCAAACCAAACCGGACCTGAGCACCTTAGCAACCAGTTATTTTTTTGAGTTATACTTACTATATGCGCCATTGTGCACCATTTCTGTTTGAAGGAAAAACAAGGTGACCCAGCTGGCACCCCAACATTTCTTAGGATCGGTTGCCATGTCTTGCACAACCACAGTTTGTCACTGATAGACAGGACAAAGGGTGTTTGTAGGCACCATTAGAATTTGCAAATACTGTTGACTTGTGACTAAAACTTACTGCTAAGAAGTTAGTTGAGAAGAGAACATGTGGCTATCTGGTAGTGTCCTCTGTTAAGTCACTGTCTCTGACTCTTTACAACTTTTAAAAATGGAAAAGTAATGTTGCCTTCAACGTTATGCACTTATGTGTTTCATTAAGGGCCCAATAACACGTGAGCATTGTAAATTTACAGTGTTTGCTTGGTGCTTTTCAAGCATTTCAATGTCACTTTGCAAGCATTTCTCAAGCTTTTTTAAAGAAGCATTTTGCAGGGAAAATATGATTGACTTCATTTCCATTTTGTAGCTTTTGAGGTGTTGTTATGTTGCAAAGTACCCGTTGTGTTTCTGGAATGTCTTCTGACTTAAGTGCTCTTAATTCTGGCAATCACAGTACTGAAGAGCAGGTGTCAACAGTGTTGTGACTGAACATATTGGGTTCACCTTCTTCTGCACCAAAGGGAGTCGAGCAGATAATTCTGGACTTTCCATGAAGCACTCAGGCAGCATCCTGAAACATTCCAGGATTACAGATGAAAACATAAGTACTGATACATGGAAAAAAAAGAAGCATTGTGTCATTTCTCAAAAAAAAAATTGCCTGCAGCTAATGGTGCAACATTATGCAAGCATATGAACAGGCTGTAACAGCTGATGAGGTAGGGGTTAAACATGCACATAGCATGTAATCAATTCAAAATAATTGAACGTACATTGTATTCATATACTGTACATGTAATCCTGCATATGTTGAGGGGTAGATTAGGGTCACTGAGAGTCAGTGATCATTGCAGCAGCACTGTAAGGCAAAAAACAAATGGTATGTCGATCCTTTGCAGGGCATAGCCAAGTAGAAAAGGGAGTGCTGCATGCAATCCAATAACAGAAACAAATTAATAAAGTGTTGTTTAAGTTTTACTTCAGTTATTTAAAAAAGATATTTTGAAACAGTGTGATCTGGTGGTGCAGCAGCTAATGTTGACCTGAGGGCTCAGATTGGGAACGAAAAAAGGGTTAATGTAAATGTATTTTCTTAATTGAGAAGTATCACTGATGCATTTCCAGTAGTGTTAAAGCAGGTAATAATACTCAGTTAAACATGTTTTAACAGTTAATAAGACCCTCTTGGAAAATTCTATGTAGAAGAATTCCCAAAGAAACAATCCCAAAAACAGTTTAACAGTTCTTTTAAGCTATGCAGCATATGGGTAACAAGCTGCTTGTCACTATCAGTCATAACATAATTATCCTCTTAATGAATATTATTCTAAACACTAACATTTTCTCTCTAAAAAATCCAAAGGGGCCCACCAACTCAATTTTATCTTTTAATTTCTGTAGAGTCCCAAGTTCCACACAACAGTCCTATGATTACCTTTTCTAAAAAATGACACAATATACCCAAAACAGATTATTGTTCTAATTCAGTGTTGTATAGTAACAAAATAAAAATACTTTGTTATTGCATTTGAGAATGTTTTGACAATATTTCTACTTGATTTGAATATAACAATTTCTGCCTACTTTCACTTTTGCTTCAGTACATTTTCAAACAGAAATTGCCATTTTTAGTCCAGTATACACTCCAGACACATTCTTTACTGCTATGTTAAATCAGAAAACAAATACGCTATGCAAATACACACAATGCTTTGTTATCTAAAATGAGGACCTCCCCAGCTTTAAGAATAAGCACTTTTGGAAAACTTGCACATATGAACAATCTGGAATGATTTTTAAATGTGTGCTGCGGGCCCTAGCACACGGTCATCTACACAGTCATTCAAGTACACCCTGCTGAAGTCTGCAGAATGGAGCATGCTAGACATTGGTGACATGCTGGCTTGTCTCAGTCACTCTCAGGGCTGAGGCAGAGGTTATCCATTGTCTCCACAGCAGTCTGCAAATTGGGATGGGGGTGATCCACAGGCTGTAGTGAGACGTACTTGTGCATTCATGTGCTGTGCTTCACTTATCTTATCATGTGTGTTGCTTGCATGTCTCCTCACAAATTCCTGGTGCATCAGGACTCCGAAGCAGATCATGAACTATTGTAGTTGGAAAAGACTAAGACAAATTGGGAGTAGTATCCCCTAGACATTTTTTCGTATACTCAGATATAGGGATGGATATTTGAGGAGTAAACTGCAAAACAATGATTATTTTTATTTTATGTACATTAAAGAACCATCAACAACAAATCCATCCATCCATCCATTATCCAACCCACTATATCCTAACACAGGGTCACAGGGGTCTGCTGGAACCAATCCCAGCCAACATAGGGCTCAAGGCAGGAACAAATCCCGGGCAGGGCGCCAGCCCACTGCAGGGCACACACGCACACACACACCAAGCACACACTAGGGACAATTTAGGATCGTCAATGCACTTAACCTGCATGTCTTTGGACTGTAGGAGGAAACCGGAGCACCCGGAGGAAACCCACGCATACACTGGGAGAACATACAAACTCCACGCAGGGAGGACCCAGGATGCAAATCCAGGTCTCCTTACTGCGAGGCAGCATCGCTACCACTGCGCCACCTAACAACAAATCAAATTAAATTAATAATATATTGAACAATTATTATAAAAGTAAAGTTGAATAAATCGGACTCTGCAGCTGCATGAATAAAAGGTAAAGTACCACTTCCAGTTAGCAGAAATAACCCAAACGTTGACAGAAATCAATGTTTTGTACCTAATACTTGTCTGCAAAATTTGGTTGACCTAAGATACTAGGGTGTTGTACCGTGTTAGCCATTATGAATGTAGAGAAAAGCCAAGCAAAATGACACCTTTTATTGGCTAACTAGAAAGATTACAATATGCAAGCTTTCGAGGCAACTCAGGCCCCTTCTTCAGGCAAGATGTACATTACATCTTGCCTGAAGAAGGGGCCTGAGTTGCCTCGAAAGCTTGCATATTGTAATCTTTCTAGTTAGCCAATAAAAGGTGTCATTTTGCTTGGCTTTTCTCTACGTTGACCTAAGAGAAAGCGTACTCAAGTTATCGTATTTACATATAAACTCACAGACAGACACACAGACACAATTCCAAAAATGGTATTTTCGGACTCGGGGAGGTCTAAAATGTCGAGATTCATCAAAATCTCGAAATTGAATTTTTGGAGGATTCCAATACTTTTCCTATACTTCATATATGAGAAAGTCAGGGAGGTCTAAAACGTCAAGATTCATCAAAATCTCGACATTGAATTTTTGGACAATTACAATACTTCGTATACGAGAAAGTAAAAACCATGAGGATTAAACCGCAAGACAATTCAAGTCAAGTCAAGTTGGGGAGCATGCATTGGTACAGTGCGTTGCTGCACCCACTACACGACGAAACAACTCGGGATCCTGGTTGGCAATCCCCCAGGCCGACACACGGTCCAGTCCCACCCTCCGGAAATGACCCTCTATCTGCCGCAGCCAGGTGTTATGTGGGTGACCCCTTGGCCTGGTCCAGCAACTCGGGTACCCAACAATGAGGATCTTACGAGCTGGATCACCCTCGGGGAAACACACCACATGGCCGTAGTGCCGTAACTGACGCTCCCTCACAATGCAGGTAGCACAAAGTCAACAATGGTACTCAAGGATTTTCCGGACAGACACAGTACCAAAGGAGTTCAGTCTTCGTCTCAGGTCACTGGATAGCGTCCATGTCTCGCAACCATATAGCAAGACAGGAAGCACAAGGACTCTAGAGACTTGGACCTTCGTCATTTTGCATAGATACCAGGAGTGCCACACACCCTTTTCCAGCTACCTCATGACCCCCCATGCTCTCCCAATCCGTCTATTGACTTCATAGGAAGAGTCATCAGGGATATGAATGTCACTGCCAAGGTAAGTAAACCTCTCAACAAGGTCGACACTCTCTCCGCAAACAGACACACTGCTGACGGCTGTGCCCAAGAGGTCATTAAAGGCCTGGATCTTGGTTTTTATCCAGGACACTTGCAAGCCCAGATACTCAGACTCCTCGCTCAGTCTCTGGAGCCCCCCGATCAGAGCCTCCATTGACTCTGTGAAGATCACAGCATCATCAGCAAAGTCAAGATCTGTGAATCTTTATTCACCACCTGATGCCCCACAGCCGCTGGACCCCACAACCTTGCCCAACACCCAGTCCATACAAGTATTGAACAAAGTAGGAACAAGAACACACCCCTGATGAACCCCAGAATCAACTGGGAAAAACACAGAGGTTCTGTCTCCACTCTGCACAGCACTCACAGTACCAGTGTACAGGCCGGCCATGATATTCAGTAACCTCGAGGGGATCCTGAGGGTTCCCCTTTTACAGTCAGTTGGGATGATGCCAGTCTCCCAAAGATTGCTTGCAATGCCAGGAGGACAGCTTTACCACCAGCCTGGAGAAGTTCACCTTGGATACCACAGATCCCTGCAGCCTTTCCACCCCTTAGCTGGTTCACCGCCTGTGCAATCTCAGTGAGATTGGGTGGTAGGTAGATAGATAGATAGATAGATAGATAGATAGATAGATAGATAGATAGATAGATAGATAGATAGATAGATAGATAGATAGATACTTTATTAATCCCAATGGGAAATTCACATTCTTCAGCAGCAGCATACTGATACAATAAATAATATTAAATTAAAGAATGATAATAATGCAGGTGAAAAAACAGACAATAACTATGTATAATGTTAAATATTAACGTTTACCCCCCCGGGTGGAATTAAAGAGTCGCATAGTTTCGCAATCTGTCTGTGGAGCAGGACAGTGACAGCAGTCTGTCGCTGAAGCTGCTCTTCTGTCTGGAGATGATACTATTTAGTGGATGCAGTGGATTCTCCATAATTGATAGGAGCCTGCTGAGCGCCCTTCGCTCTGCCACAGATGTTAAACTGTCCAGCTCCATGCCAACAATAGAGCCTGCCTTCCTCACCAGTTTGTCCAGGCGTGAGGCGTCTTTCCTCTTAATGCTGCCTTCCCAGCACACCACTGCGTAGAAGAGGGCGCTCGCCACAACTGTTTGATAGAACATCTGCAGCATCTTATTGCAGATGTTGAAGGAAGCCAGCCTTCTAAGGAAGTATAACCGGCTCTGTCCTTTCTTGCACAGCGCATCAGTATTGGCAGTCCAGTCTAATTTATCATCCAGCTGCACTCCCAGGTATTTATAGGTCTGCACCATCTGCACACAGTCACCTTTGATGATCACTGGGTCTATGAGGGGTCTGGGCCTCCTAAAATCCACCACCAGCTCCTTGGTTTTGCTGGTGTTCAGGTGTAGGTGGTTTGAGTCGCACCATTTAACAAAGTCATTGATTAGGTCCCTATACTCTTTCTCCAGCCCATTCCTGATACAGCCCACGATAGCAGTGTCATCAGTGAACTTTTGCACATGGCAGGACTCCGAGTTGTATTGGAAGTCCGATGTATATAGGCTGAACAGGACCGGAGAAAGTACAGTCCCTTGTGGCGCTCCTGTGTTGCTGACCACAATGTCAGATGTGCAGTTCCCAAGACGCACATACTGAGGTCTGTCTTTAAGATAGTCCACGATCCATGCCACTAGGTATGAATCTAATCCCATCTCTGTCAGCTTGTCCCTAAGGAGCAGAGGTTGGTTCACAGCTAACTGGAGGATGAACCTCGAGGACTGTGGACCCAGAGATATCCAACGTCCTAGCCAGAGGATCAGCTTTGAACAACTGCTCAAAGTAGCTAGCCCAGTGGGTCACAACTGCAGTGTCATCTGTAAGGACCGTTCCATCAGCCACCGTGACTGCAACTCTCCAAGGAACAGATTTGGATGTGCGTAATGCTTTGATTCCTCTGTAAGCAGGACGTGGGTCACTAGACCACAGATGGTGTGTCACTTGCTCACAGATTCCTCTAACAAACGCCTCTTTATCTGCCCTCAGAGTCCTCGCAGCTGTCCTTCTCAGTTCCCGGTACAGACCAGAGTTGCCATTGAGCCTTGTGCTTCGTCTCCTCTCGATGATATCCAGGGTGCCCTGCGAGATGAAACACCTCCTTTTGGAAACACCGGTAACACCAATACAACCCTTAACAACTTTCAGGGTCTTGTCATGGAAGGTCTCCCACATCACATTAAGATTGGCAGTTGCACCCAAATCTGCAAGTTCCTCACACAAACTGTGTGCAAACTCATTAGTTAATATTAATATTTTATATTATGTACATTAAAGAACCATCAACAACAAATCAAATAAATAATATATTGAACAATTATTATAAAAGTAAATTTGAATAAATTGGACTCTGCTTCTCATGAATAAAAAAGTACACTTCTGGTTAATGGAAATAGCTCAAAAGTTGATAGAAATCTACATTTTGTACCTAATACTTGCATACAAAATTTGGTTTACCAAACTGAAAGCGTACCCAAGTTGTTGTGTTTACATACACACTGACATAATTCCAAAAATGGCAGTTTGGGGAGGTCTAAAATGTCGAGATTCATCAAAATTTCAAAATTGAATTTTTGGACGATTACAATACGTTCCCTATACTTCATATATGAGAAAGTAAAAAGGGTTAGTGTTTGATTCCACGGTATGCTTAAAAATGCGTTACATTGCAAAAATTCATTTTATGAAGGGGTTTTCAGGAACAGGTTACCTAATTCTTAAAAGTGCATGACACTGCCTCTCATATTAGTGCTCTCCCCACTGACTTAAGATAACATCAATAAGATGTCCACTTACGGTGAAAGTCACTGCTTCAGGCTGCAGGTACTTGTTTCATAGTTTATATCTGACTCACATCCAAAAAGAAAGTAGCCTGAATTATTTTAAGTTGGTAAGGAAGTTTTTGACTGTATATAAAAGAAAGTTAATAAAAATAATAATAATAATAATTCATTACATTTATATAGCGCTTTTCTCAGTACTCAAAGTGCTATCCACACAGGGTGGAACCGGGAAGCGAACCCACATATCCTACATTTACTGTGGGGGGCCACAGCCTTTCCTGTTATAACCTGGACAAAGCTCTAGTTGAACACTGGACACATTCTTTGAAATGCCCATAATACCACACCAGTATCGACTATCGACTTAAAGTGCTTGACTCAAGAATATTGAAGGAGAGTGGAAGAACACAAAGAAAAACCACATGGAAAAAGTGAGAACGTGTAAACTCCACACTGCTGCATAAACTGTGAGGCTGCAACCCAATCAGTGCCAAGATGACCCACACAAAAGAGGAGAGAGTAAGGTTGGGACTGGCTTCTTTATTTAAATAAATAGCCTAAACCAAAGTTGTTTTTTTAGTTATTAAATTAAACACAATTTAAAAATTGTAAATGGCCATGGGTCACATACAGTATTTTATACTTATCTGGGTAATTGTATCTACTGAAATCACCCAATGGGAATAATTTCTGTTTATCACCTGTAGCAGTAGAGGTATCGATCCACCTCTTGAACCCTCAGGTACCACTCCAAACACCAGGTAAAAGTACAAGACTTCTTCATTTTCTTATAGTACAGTGCACCAAGCACCCTCCACTCCACACTACTCATATAATAAACAAACCAATCACTAATCACAATATTCTCTCTCCTCCGCTCCCAGACACTTAGCCACCCTACCTTCCAGCTCAGCTCAATGTCTGGGCTTTCCCAAAGTCCTTTATACTCCCTGACCCGGAGGTGTTCCTGCCCAACAGTCCACAAGTCCTTATTCCTTCCAGGTCAGGGTAAACAGTCCTTATCTTCACCCCGGAAGCACGTCGTTTCTTCCTGTCACGGGATTATGACGCACTTCCGGGTTATAGGGCATATATGAGTCCACGGGCCTCCGACAGCGACTCCCAGTGGTCCCCAAGGTATCCAGCAGGGCTGTGTATAAAAACTACATAGTCCATGAGGCCCTGCTGGAATTCGGGGCCCATCCATGCTGTCGTGAGAGCTCCTCCTGGCGGCCTGGGGGTGAGGGCCGGAATATGAAGCCGGCCATCCACCACACACCTTATTTACATATTCAGTATGTAGACCAAAGGTTAGCCACTACTGACTTTATTAGACACTGTCAAATTGGACAAATGAGAACTGGTGGCTTTTAGATATACTCCATGTATGTTTTCATAAGTATCTATTTATGTCCTTGTAAAAGATACCTTACCTCTCCATTTCACTGCTTTGCCACATTACAGAACCTGAGTGAGATGTGCAGGAATTCGTTTTTTACAGAGGCATGAGTATCAGCAGCTCAGGCAGAGGGAGCAGCAGCAGGCATTTAACAGAAGGCTAAGAAATGTGTGCTGTATATTCCAGCAAAGCCAGGAAAGGTGAAAACCTGGCTGGCATTCGTACATATAATCAGAATATCAAAGCAGCATCCTGGAGGGGTGACTGACCTTTTTATGGTTCATATCACTGAGAAAGCTGAAGAAAACTGCCATCAGCATGGTTTTGCATCTTTCGCTGACATGAGAGGAGGAATGCTAAATTAGAAGTGATGCTTACAATATGATCTCTGCAAAACATGTACTATTCAGTGGTTTCAGAAGCCTTGCTGGCCCCACATTTTTAAGCTATTTATTTTTTCATCCATATCAGGATGCTTGTTTTTGCTAGTTTTAATAAAAAAGTGTGTTGTGGTGGATAGGGATGGGAGTAGGAAAAGGGACTGAAATGGGTTTAAGGAGAAGAAATAACATTTGTGTAAAAAAAGAAAACAAAATGAGATTAGGACACATACTATATTTCTGTATTGTAAATGCTGTGAAGAACATGTCCTTAGGGATACTAGAGAGTAACAAAAATGAGAGTGTATCAAATAACTGCTTACGTCATCATTCTGTGACAAGTCTTCAACAAATATGTTGCGCAAACAGTTAACTACCCTTTGGGTAAAGTTCATTCACAGATTTCATGTGCCAGTCTGGTGAGACATAAGTTTCATGTGGTGCTGATAAGGAGATCAGATGTTGCAGTACTGAGGAGTGTAGACACATGAAAAGGTCAATAAGCTCATAAAATGCACAATGTAAGATGAATCTGATTTTGTTGTTTTATGTTGTTAATTGAACTGCATCCATGTTGTTGAATTACAAGGACAATCATTTACCTTCAACCATTTAGCTTTAAAGATAGCATTTGCCATCATAAAAAAGGACTACATGAAAACAGGCAAAAATCCACTGGCTGGAAAGAACAAAAAAAGTTGTTTTCATTATTCAAGTAAATGTGAAATATTCTCTGAGTATTCTCTGTCATCATTCATATTTTTGAGGTCACCAGATTTTTCAGACCTTTGTAAAATTCTGAGTCTTTGTACTGTGACACACGTGCACATGGGGGACAGTTCACAGGTTCAAATAGTGTTATTCGTCAGCCAGACTGGGGGTTGGCGCTCTCACCTGATCCTCTCTCCTCTTGTTCCTCTGCAGTTCAACCAAAGGCCCTCCCTCTCGATGACATCACCACCAGTCCACCAACTGCTGACATCACTTCCCGCAATATCTGATGATGTCATTTCTGGTACATAGAATCCATCTTACCGCCACATCAGTTCCTGTTCTGGCCACCCTGACTCCATCTCTTCCTTTTTCCCACCATATTTAAGACCAGTATACAACCTGTTAGTCAGTTCAGTTGTGAACTCCGCTTATGTTAACCGTGTTTCTTTTACTTTTGCTGATTTTTGTGTATAGGGGGGTGACCATCGCCAAACTGTTTTCTGTCTGCTGATTATTTTTTACCACATTACATGCAGTCCCTGCATTTGTAATGGATGAGGCTAACTTTAAAACTGATTGGTTGAATGTAGATGACTGTCCTGAAATGACAACTTTGATGTAATTTCAGGAACAGCAGAAAGCCAAGGAAATCAGATTGTCTTGAAACAACACAAGGAACAGACAAGAATGCAGACAAAAATCTGTGCAAAATATAGAGACACAAGACTATGGGAATTATAGAGACAAGTCAGTATGAAGGTAAAAATCCAAATGTTTACAGCACAAGGAAGCAATGCGACTAAAGCTAACCAGACACATGGCAAGGAAGACTCCTGAATGACAAACAGCACTTGTCTGTCTCTCTCCCCTCTGTTGTGGACCATTTGCACCATTACATTCAAAGACAGAGTGAATCCTCAGGTCATTAGGATATTCAGCAGCTGCTCTTACTGAAAACTGTATGAGAGTACCTGTTGTGTCTCTTTCTATGCATCGTCTGATGTTGTTTTCAATGAATGGAATTGTTCTCACTGTCTGTTGTTTCAATTGTATTGTGTCCCATGTGGGCAAATAGGGCTCTGATAAGGTAAGCCCATCAACACAAGTGCCTGACGTGGTTGCTAATGCCTTAATCTCTCTCACCTATAGACCAGAGGACAAGTCCCAGGACAAGCTGTGACGATACTTCAAGTTTTGCCACGAGAATCCTGCCTCTTTCACCCAGGGGGCTATTTAAAGAACAGGAGCACCTGAAGTCAGGGTTCATTAGAGAACATTAGAGGTTCAGTAGGGTTCATTAAGGCATGGAGCACAACAGAGGACAGTGACTCTTTTAGGAAAAACAAGTATTTAGTAGCCTAAGGGAGAGGTTCCAAAGGACACAACACATCTATGATATTGTTTCGACTCTTTTTGATTTTTTTTTTGTTGCGTTAACAAGGTATCCTGTTGGTCCCTAACCTGTTACCATCTCTCTGTTATAAAGTGCTATCACTAGTCTTTTGAAGAGATGCAAGAAACACACGACAGTAATCTTGACCTAGAATGAGCATCTGGTAAATTCCAGGGGTTATAGTGCTTCCTGCTTTCTACCATTCATGACATCATTTCACCTCTTCTTTTCTTGTAATATCCAGATTTTATTTGGGTGTCCTCCACATAGAGCAGATGTTTCGGTGGCACTGGAAAGAATGAGAACCTCTGATTGCAATAACGATGTGTAAATTCAGGTGAAAAGGTATAACATAATTTTGATGAAGAACTATTTTTTAAAAATAGCAGCTGAGAATCTGAAAGAGCTGTAGGGAATCACGACTTAGCAAGGACATAGCAAGCATCGACAATCCAAAAAGAAATAAGAACTGAGAAACAAAAAGCATAATCATAACAAAAACAAGAATCAAGAACATTAAAACATAATGAAACAAGAAATGCTTCTCTAGGAACTTTGTGAAAGAGCACTGATGCAATGCAGAGCCAATGATTGAAACTCCACTTCTCTATTCATCGTGTCACTACCCAAGTTAAAGATGCAATGACAAATCAAATTGAGAGACAAAGCTATGACTATCTTACATAAAGGGCGTGGGCAGACACAAACAATTCCAAAACAACAACAGCAACAATATTTATTTATATAGCACATTCTCATTACTGAAAAAGGAGCAGCTAAAATGATATGTGACTGCTAAGCAAAGGGCAAGAAATTGGCATGGCCTGACTGTGCTGGAATTGGAAGATGGTTCTGAAAAAATCAAAACACAAGCCATGGTCATTACCAAGATGCCTATAATCAAGAAAATAAATTGTGGTCAAAAAGTGTGGAAAATTTGTAAACTAAAACTATGCTAGATGAAAATGACAGGTTAACGGCAGAAAAAATTGTTAAAATTTGAGTCTAAAGAATTACCATTAAAGCTTTTTAGAGTAATCCAATATCAGACAAGCAGGTAGTGTGCAAAGCATCTTTATACTGTTTTCAGTTATGACGTTACATGTCACACACTCATAGTCGCCCTCTACATTGTCACATTATCCTTTCCTCTTTGCTGGGATAGAATTTTTTAAAATATCAAATTTTCAAAAAGAAATTTCAAACATCAATATATTCAGTTTAAATTTGTGCAAAGTTCATATCTTACCTTTCGTAAGCTACATTTAAATGGCTTCAGTCCAGAACCCCAAGGACAGTTATGCACATTTTTTGATTTTGTCCTCCTCTTCTGCCTCTCTGGTTTCTAATCTTCTGCTCACTTTCTTCAATGATGTTAGTTGCTACTCCACCCTTGCCACATATTCTTATACTCCTAGACTGTTCAATCTTTGCTCCTTCTGTGTGCGCTGGTGTTCATTCTAATGCTTGGGGACGGTAGCTGCCAAAAATTACTTTCTTCTGGATGGAAGACCTCAGACTTGACTAAAATGAAGAAATGACTGTCTATCTTTTACAGTTTAATTGTTTTGGAGCTGTCTGCATCACAAGTCAATGGAGCATACTGTGATTACAAGCATGACCTGGATTCATGTCTTTCCAACCTAAAGGCTTTTATGAACTGAAACTTTTGATGCAGTGGAACCCTGTTTGGGTGTAGCAGTGAGGTTGGTTGACACTGCTACAGTTACTGGTGGTATGACACAGAACATGGGACTTCAGGGGTTGCAGTTTTGAGTTTATTTCACATATCATCCATCCATCCATTGTCTCCCGCTTATCCGAGGTCGGGTCGCGGGGGCAGCAGCTTGAGCAGAGATGCCCAGACTTCCCTCTCCCCGGCCACTTCTTCTAGCTCTTCCGGGAGAATCCCAAGGCGTTCCCAGGCCAGTCGAGAGACATAGTCCCTCCAGCGTGTCCTGGGTCTTCCCCGGGGCCTCCTCCCGGTTGGACGTGCCCGGAACACCTCACCAGGGAGGCGTCCAGGAGGCATCCTGATCAGATGCCCGAGCCACCTCATCTGACTCCTCTCGATGCGGAGGAGCAGCGGCTCTACTCTGAGCCCCTCCCGGATGACTGAGCTTCTCACCCTATCTTTAAGGGAAAGCCCAGACACCCTGCGGAGGAAACTCATTTCAGCCACTTGTATTCGCGATCTCGTTCTTTCGGTCACTACCCATAGCTCATGACCATAGGTGAGGGTAGGAACATAGATCGACTAGTAAATTGAGAGCTTCGCCTTGCGGCTCAGCTCCTTTTTCACCACGACAGACCGATGCAATGCCCGCATTACTGCGGATGCCTCACCGATCCGCCTGTCGATCTCACGCTCCATTCTTCCCTCACTCGTGAACAAGACCCCGAGATACTTGAACTCCTCCACTTGGGGCAGGATCTCGCTACCAACCCTGAGAGGGCACTCCACCCTTTTCCGGCTGAGGACCATGGTCTCGGATTTGGAGGTGCTGATTCTCATCACATATCAATTGCTTCTCATTCTGGTATGTTGGTTTCCTTTTGATTTAATTAAATTATGCTTGAAAAATTTTTAGAGGCCAAGGAACAGTTGGAAAAAATGAAAATCACGAGGCTGATCCTGACACTGACCATTTAAAGGTGTTAATAAACTGTTGAGATTATTAGCAGATAGAAGTGAAAGATACACCACAGAGGGTCAAATATTGTGGCGAGCGCCCTCTTCTACGCAGTGGTGTGCTAGGGAAGCAGCATAAAGAAGAGGGACACCTCACACCTGGACAAACTGGTGAGGAAGGCAGGCTCTATTGTAGGCACGGAGCTGGACAGTTTGACATCCGTGACAGAGCGACGGGCACTGAGCAGGCTCCTGTCAATAAAGGAGAATCCATTGCATCCACTAAACAGTGTCATCTCCAGACAGAGGAGCAGCTTCAGCGACAGACTGCTGTCACTGTCCTGCTCCACTGACAGACTGAGGAGATCGTTCCTCCCCCAAACTATGCGACTCTTCTGTTCCACCCGGGGGAGTAAACGTTAAAATTATACAAAGTTATTGTCTTTCTGTATTCCATGCATTGTTATCGGCATTGTTATCACTCTTTAATTTAATATTGTTCTTTATCAGTATGCTGCTGCTGGAGTATGTGAATTTCTCCTTGGGATTAATAAAGTATCTATCTATCTATCTATCTATCTATCTATCTATCTATCTATCTATCTATCTATCTATCTATCTATCTATCTATCTATCTATCTATCTATCTCTCTCTCTATCTATCTATCTATCTATCTATCTATCTATCTATCTATCTATCTATCTATTGTGACATTAGGCTTCTGCTCTGAATTCATACATTTATGATTGTTAAGCATCCACCTATTTATTTAGTCCAATCTTTTTAAATTAAGAGAGTTACAGCTGTGACAACAGTCCCAGTCCCACCATTGCTGGCTCCTTTCTTATACCCTAACATTTCTTGGTGTAGCAGTGCAAGCAATGGCTGTGAAAACAACAAAAGCTTCTTCTTCTTCTTTCGGCTGCTCCCGTTAGCAGTCGCCACAGCTGATTATCATTTCCATATTTTCCTGTCCTCTGCATCCTAACCAACCTTCATGTCCTCTCTCACTACATCCACAAGCTTTCTCTTAGGCCTTCCTCTTTTGCCTCTTACCTGGAAGCTTATCATCTTTCTCCCAATATACCCAGCATCTCTCCTCTGCACATGTCCACACCAACGCAATCCCGCCTCTCTAGCTTTGTCTCCCAACCATCCAACCTGAGCTGACCATCTAATGTACTCATTTCTAATCCTGTCCATGCTTGTCACACCCAATGCAAATCTTAACATCTTTAACTCTACCACCTCCAGTTCTGTCTCCTCCTTTCTGGTCAGTGCCACCGTCAACTCATATAACACAGTTGGTCTCACTACCGTCCTGTAGATCTTCCCTTTCACTGTTGCTGGTACCCGTCTATCACAAATCACTCCTGACACCCATTCCATCCTGCCTGCACTCTCTTTTTCACCTCTCTTCCACAATCCCCATTACTCTGTACTGTTGATCCTAAGTATTTAAACTCATCCACCTTCGCCAACTCTACTCCCTGCATCCTCACCATTCCACTGACTCCTCTCTCATTCACACACATGCATTCTGTCTTGTTCCTACTGACCTTCATTCCTCTCCTCTTTAGAGCACATCTCCACCTCTCCAAAGTCTCCTTGACCTGCTCCCTACTCTCGCTACAGAAAACAGCAAAAGTTAGATGTCTGGCTTTTTTTTTGCCTTCGCAACCTAATCATGCAGCTGACAAATGGTCTGCCATGCCCCAGAGCAAAATGGGATGCATATACTAGCTACTAGCACTTCCATTTTTGTTGGTTTAGAATTGTCTCACAAATATGATGTCTTTTGTTATTGATGACACAGATGACTCATGCACAAACATATCCATTTGTGCATGCATGCCATTTCAGAGGATTATGTGTTCACATTATAGTTAGACACAGGTCATTTAAATCTGAACAGTCAAGATAGGAAAATTCAATCTGAGTAAAAAATTGGAATTGAACAATGAGCCTTGTAATGTGAACATAGCTTTAAATGGAATTACTGTAAGTTGTATAATTAAATTTCTTTTTATTTAACATTTCCGGGAATTTTTGAGTTCCTTCTCATGCAATGTAGAACTGCTGCCATAATACATGTATAGTTTCAAAGTCTGTTTCTAAAATACACTGCACTGTTTGCTTCCATTTATGATGTCAGAAGTATGAGCTAAAGTAGCTGATTTTGAAAACACGATTTCAGTTTTATAAACTTTGGACAATGGCAAAGAGCTTTATAAGACTAATAAAGGAGTTGATCAAATGAGAAGAGAGAGGGAGAGAGAGAAGAAGAGGGGAAGTGAATCCAAGGATATTCTGAGAATTTGCTTACGACAATACTCCCTTCTTAGCTGCTTGTCCTCCCAAAGACAGCAGAGAGGTATGAACTCTGGGCCTTTGGATTATAGAACAACCCTTTCAGTTAATGGATCTAAAGGAGAGCTCCATTTGTTACAGTGGCCAAAAGGGCTTCTGTTTGTAAAGGTGTTTCTTACATAACAGCAAATTCTCTCTCTGTCCGTTTCTCTGAGCCTTGTTACACTCGGCCTTCTTCTGAGACAAAACAGGTCATGGCACCATTTGTCACTGCTGTGGAATTTGCTCAGGGCAATATTCTTCTCTCATTTGTTCATCGTTCTGGAGATGGCAGGAGGATGCAATCCTTTCACCCAGTGGAACCGCCAACCTTCTTTTATTACAGTGACTGATCAGGCTTCTAACTACGAGGTTGCCTCTTCGGTAGCAGTAGCTCTGTCTCGCTTCCTCTCTCTCTCTTTCTCTGTTTTTAGCATTGCTACACCTAGGCTCAAGGTAGGAACCAACCTTAGAAGAAGTGAGAGTCTACTGTGTAACACATCCTCTGTCACTCATTAGGCTGATTTAGAGTCCCTAATAAAATGTGTATTTAGGATGTGGAAGGAGAAACTGACACAGTAAGAGCATGAAAAAATCTACACTGAACATAATAAGAAAAGTTTAAGACTAGCTTAAACTAAATACTGGAAAGTTCAAGTTCCCAAGCTTTAATATTAGGAATCTATATATACTGTACACTAAGTGAAGAAAGGAAACTATAAATGGGTCACAAATGCTTAATGTCAAAGCAACTATTAAGAAAGGTGTACTCTCGTAAGAAGGTTGGCCAATGACTTTCTTTTATCACAAAATCAACAACAGTAAGACACCAAAAAAAGTAATAACAACCACCAAAGAAAAAAACCTTTAAGCAATCATGTAAAGCACGTAAAACATCTTTGTGCTAGTAGGAGAACAAAGCTTGGCCCTGTCAGGGTATTGATCTGCTCCTGAAGGCACATAGATCTGCGGAGCTCTGATTGCTTCCTACTGTATCTCTCTCTGCTCTCCCAGAATGTGCTTATTGATCTGCTGTACGTCTTTGAGTTAACTTACTTTTAATTCTTGACCAAGGTTTTCCTTAGGCCTCAAAGCTAAGTGTTCACAACTTGCATGTATACTTACACAAGCACACCCACACATGGGTGTTCTTGCTTTCCCATAAGTTCATTACATACAAATGCATGTTGCCACAAAAAGAAAGTTAACTGACAATGCTGTAGTTGTAGATGAGTTTGTAGAAATAGCACAAAAGCATAATAAGACACATTCTAACTAGTGATTTGCATGCTGGCACACACTCATTCACAGATAAAATCGATACAATCTTCTGTTTGTGGTCTTTTGGCCCATCCTTCTAAAGGTCTGCATATCCACCTACTCACCCCTGCCCACCTGCTCACATTCCTGCAGCTATGTCTGTGCAAATATTTATTTCACTGTCTGTTAATCATTGTTATTTTATATATTTAGCATATACCTTTACCCAAGGTGACTTGCAAGATCAACATACATTACAACTGTCTGGATACATGATTTATTTTTTTTTTTATTTCAGATGTAGTGTAGGCAGGCAAATTGTGAGTTGGAGGTGAGGACCATGCCTTCAACCTGCTATGGTGTAAAGTTCACATCCCTGCCCACTATGCTACGCTGCCTATTTTTTATAAATCATTCTGACTTAAAACTGAACTTGTATTTTTACAAAAACAGAGTGAGCTCTTAATAACCTGAGTTTTACCAAGAAGGAACAGTTTTGTAATTTCAGTTTTCAGAAAGTAACTTTTTATGGTTTACATGTGTACTTATAGACTGTAAATGGCTTTGGGCTTATTTACATAACAGAACTTATGAACTCTTTTATCACCGAGTGAACATTACAATCTCAAGATGGAAAAATAAAATTTCCTGAGGTAAGTGGGGATGGTGGAATGATATCTTGCTATTTGTCCCAAAGCTGAAGACTCACTCTGTTGGTCCACCATACTCCATAGTAGAGTTGCCAACAAGGCTGTTTATATTTCAACTATTTAACACAGTCTTCTTGAAACTCTTTAATGCAATTCAAGGATGTACCTATATAGAGAAAAGACTATCTCAGTAGCATTAACAGCAAGACAAAAAGCAACCCTACATGGTGTTCCACCGTTCCACTCAGATACAGAAGAGAATACATACTCCGCACAGGCAACCACCTCTGTTGCAACTGTGTTAGTCAGTTATATGCTCAAAACTAAAAGTTTGTGAATCATGAATTGTGACTCTTCTATTACTTGTCTCAGTCTCAATGTACAAATCAGAGTGAGTTGGAAATTTGAGATTTAATTATTAATGAAGGAATTCATTTTACGTCAGTTATTATAGTTGTGCATTTTAGCTCACATTTACGCTACTGTGGAATGCCCAGGTGGAGTTAGGAGCATAACATATGACAGCAAAACTGTCACTTTGCAAACGTAAATGACCATGGACCCGCCAAAGCAAGTTTATTTTCTCTAGAATGTTCTTTTTGCTCTTCCCTGTTGTTAGCTGACCATATTTCTGGTCTTATAATAACAGGAATTTGCATCACAATTACTTTATTTATATTTAACCACTGAGACTGATTTCTCTTTACTTTTTCTTAAATTAGATATTGTATTTGTGCATGCAAAGTTTCATAATCCATGTTTTTTTTTGTAATTATGTATAAAGCTTCTGTGCTTATTATTAAGAGTGTTATAGAAAATTAATGTGACTTGAGTTTAATTAAATCAAAAATGGTACCAAATCAAAGTAAAAAATCTACCTCTTATTTGTTATTTTTTAAACTGTTACTCTAGTATGAACAAATAAAATGGACAATTTCCATAGTTTCAAATACTTTCCCTCTGAAAATCCTGAACTGTATTAATGAGGTTCAGTAGCAGATGGATGTATCGATGTTTCCACAATACGATAATCTGTAATCCCTTAATGTCTGCCAATATACTCCTGCTTTGATTTGCACTATTTGGTTCAGCCAATCCATTACAAAACAAAGGATTTTAGTCCACAAAAATCAAGATACAGTACTCTCAAATAGTCCTTCAACCTTATTTGAACACCTTACATGCAGGAAAAAGGTGAAAGAAAAAATCAGATGGTGAAAGTGTCAAAGTGAGCAGACTGAATTCAAAGTCAAAGCCAGGGAATCAGACTGAAGCAGTCATCAAACTCAGAAACAGCAAAGCAGAATAAAACAAGAAATAAGTGTTGAGGCACTATTCTTAGCTTTAGTTGATCCTAACTATCGCTTATCAAAGTCAATTGTTTTTAATATGAATCTGAACGCTTGAATATGAGGCATTACATGCCGCCATTTTATATAGGTGGTGAAAGATGACACAGTTTGCCATTTGTCCAGCAACAAGCATACCAGCCATAAACAATATGGCTACAGACACACTAAAACTGTCAAACATAACACAAAATTGCATTTCAAGAATAACAATAAAAAATTATAAACAACCAACAAAAAATGTAAATGGTCCAAAAATACAACAGACTGTACAACAGACAACAGACAATACAACAGACCCCATGATGCCACAAAGACTCTTTAGACCTTTAATATTGCAAGGTTAAATTTCAATCTACAGGTTCTTTGCCCTTCCTTGATTCTCACTTAGCTCTTACACTTTGTTTTCAAAACTCTATTCAGCGAAGAATGTAGAAGTCTCTTAATGCAAAACTGACACCAGTAACACCATTGAGTTCTGACTCTCTCACTTGCTGGAGATGAACTGAGAGTGGAACTTCTGGTGTCATGTGACTAGAGGAGACTAAGATCCTCATTATTCTGGGTGTCCTCACTGGGATACCCTTAGTATTCCAATGTCCCTTATGTTACAGTAAAAAGAGGGAAACATCCTCTGAGGCACAAAGAGTTGCTTGCTAGTTTCCTAGGGTTTTCCCAGTGCTCCCTATGCTTACGTCACGTGAAGGAGATAACTCTGACATATTGTTTAATTTTTTATTGTACAATGAGTTTTCAGATAAGTATTTTAATGCTTTCTTTATTAAGTGTTTTGCAATAACTCACACTGTGAATGGAGTTCCATAAAATGTTGATTGATGAACAATTGACAACACATGTGCAGACATTGACATGATGCATAAAACAGAAAGCCTCCAATTTAACTGAATGAAGTCAATGTCTTTATAAACATTTATACTCACCAAAACGTGCAAATATTTCTACACATGAAAGAAAAAGCATCTGAAAATCCACTGATTTAATTCTATCATTTGGATGCATTTATTCCCCATCCTAACCTAGAGTAGTATGGTTTTTACAAGTAACAGATGATGTTTACAAGTACAGTTGTAAATGTACCAGTAATGTATTGATTTTTTTTTATTTGTAGATACATTCAGGGAGAGGTGTTGCGTATCACAAAATGTTCCACTGATAAAATTGAATTGGGAGGAGGGGGCTGGGTTAATGTAAAATGACTTGTCAAAAGACAGGGAGCATTTAAAAGGGCTTCAGTGTACATTTGTTCATGATTATTGATTGGCTTTCAGGCGTGAGCTGATTAGGTAGCAAGTCGACCAAGCTTAAAAGCCTTGAAAGGTTTGTACATGGGAAAGGGGATTATAAGAAAAAAAAATGAAAATGCTCTTTTAATACACTTTAACAAATTCTGTTTTTGTTCACAGTTTGGCATTGATGGAGGACTGCTTACAGAGAAAAAGCTGAACCAATTAGTTTTCTAAATAAATAGCTGGACTCAAGAAAATGACAGGAAAAGCAGAAAAAGGAAGATGGATATTGATAAAATAATGTTTCATACTTAAAATTATAAATTAGAATTGGGTGGCGCAGTACTTGAGTGGCTAATACTCCTTCATAGCACCATAATTCTGGGCTCAGAACTCTACTGTATTTTTGTGCTATTTATATGGAGTTTGCATATTCTTCTCGTGTTTTTGAGGGTTTCTCTATTCTAATCTGATTTTCTTCCCACATTCAAAAGATATGACAACTTGAAAACTGGCACCAGTTAAGTGAATGTGGGTATAAAACCTGTGAAGAACTAACACTCCATCATGTGTTGGCTCCTGCTTTTCACCTGATATTTCTAGCCTGAAATCCTGAACTTAACTAATTGGTTTCTGTAATTGGTAGAATAAAATTACAAAGATGAATATGTATATTTTAAACTTTCTGAATAAGGCTGTTTTTAGAAAGATGATGTTACAATTTATCTCCTCATGTGACAAGTGCTGGGTATCAAAGAGAAAACCATAGAGATGGAGAACTTTTCAGAAGGACAGCGGAAGTGCTTCAGCAAGTGTAGGCCAAAAGTGTACAGCACTCCATGAACAAGGAAAGAGAACAGCTCTTCCAGTCATGTGGTCACAAGAGAAGAATATAAAAGATACCTGGACAAACACTCTGCCGGAGAGGCATCTCTAAAGGGAAATAAAGTATATACTCAAGAGGGGCAGAATATCAAAACAATGTTAATTTACAGAATATTAATAAATGTAATGGCTCACACATCTGTTTAGCGGTCTTGAATTTGCATACATGAGCAAACTCAAGCACTAACAAAATATAACAGTCTACAACAAACAAGTAAAGAGATCTAACTTGAGGTTTGTTAGTTGATTCTTGAATTAGCTGATAAGATTCTTGTTTCCTATAATAACAATTTTTAATAGATAGATAGATAGATAGATAGATAGATAGATAGATAGATAGATAGATAGATAGATAGATAGATTGCACAATCTGTTACTTATAAGCATTAGAATTAGTAAAATACAGTTTAGTTATAAAATTAGTTCAGTTAGTTAACTGATGAGCTCTCAATACTGAACAAAAATTGCAAAGGTGTCCATGAGTGATGGAAAAAAGGAACTTGAGATCAACAATTGAATTGGAGTGGTGGCAGCTGATCTCTGGGCACTGTAACAGTCCATGATGGTGAAGTGGAAGCTGAGTCTAAAGACAAAACTCTTGGTTTACCATTTAATCCCCATCTCTAACCTCACCTATAGCCAAAATAATCAGATCAGAGAATAAAGTTTCTTTGGAGAGTGGCTGGGCTGATGCTCCAAAATTGTGATTCAGATTTGGGGTGCTGCTTCTCTGGATTGAGAGGAGTCAGCTGAGGTTATTTGAGCATGTTGTAAGGATGCTTCCCCAGGACCACTCCCCAAAGAGCTGCTCCTGCACATCCCACTGGGACGAAACTCTGAGGATAAATGGCTGGCTTGTGAATGTCTAGGAATTGCCCAGGAAGATCTCAAATCTTCTGTGGACAGGGAATGACATGCTTGGCCTGCTATTACCACAACCTTCACCCGGAAAAGCAATTTCAGAAAATGATAGATGAGATGAGAAATTGCAAAGACTGATTATTTTGGCTAGATTTTAAAGAGCAGCAGTCCTATTGATTTAGCCTTTGTGATCCCAGTCCACACTGTGTCCTATCAGAGTAGAAGGGCATCTACCGTGTATGTTTTGGGAGTGACAACATTAGACTTTAAGGTACTGGCTGTTGAAATGTGAGGAACAATGTTTTCTGAATATTTCACTGGTAAAGATGAACCAATACAAATCAGATGTATTTTGCTAATGAATGTGTCAGGAATCAGTTCTTTGCTAAAAGCTTGCTTACAAATAATCTTTCAAAACACCAGACTGGTTGGAATTTTTAAAGATTAGAAAGATATCATTGGTGTTTGTCATTTCTTGAACCGCTGTATTTTTTAGTTAAATTTCTTGCTTCTTCTATTAACAGAAAGCTGAGTGCTCATGTATTTTTGTAACAGTTGTGGAAAGCCAGCCCCTGGACACAGACAGACAGACACCACAATGTCCAAAACACACACATTTTATTTTTATACAGCACCACAATGCCTTCTCCACCAACTGTCTTTTTTCTTTCTCTCTCTCTCTCTCTCTCTCTCTCTCTCTCTCTCTCTCTGTCTCTGTTGCCTCTACTCCACTCCTCACAAGCCCTGTCTCCTTCCTCCCAACTCTGGCTCGTCTAGTGGAGGGAGGCGGTCCCTTTTATAATAACCCAGATGGGCTCCAGGTGCTCTGTCCAACATCACTTCCTGGTGTGGCGGAAGTGTTAGATGAGCACTCCGGGTGCCCCTGGGATTTCTTCTGGCAGCACTTCCTGGTGTGGTGGAAGTGCTGCCATCCAGGGCTCCATGACCGTCTGGGCGCCCCCTGGCGGTAGCCACGTCCTCCCACTGGGATGAGCTTCCCTGCTCTTTTCCGGTGGCCCCCAAACAGACCAGGGGAGCTGGCCCAAGGAAGGCATTGTCCCTCTCATAGACTGTCCAGGCGTACCAGCTGGGTAGGATCCCCAGCCGTCTGCCACACAGTTTAAGTCAATAACAGGGCCTGTACAAGATTACTGGGCTGCCAAAATGGCAACTGGTGACTCTTTTGTTAAATTATTGTAAAAACCGGTGAAAAAGAGGGAAAAGATAAGAATTTGTCTTTCCAGACTTGCTTCTTGAATGTTTAAACTGTCTTACAGTATCTAAAGCACACATTATTCCAACATGATTGGCAATATTTTCTTTCTCTCAACCCCCATGCTATATTCCCCCATATAATTATTCCTGCCAAGATTTGTTTATGTATTGTTAGCATCACTCACGGCAGCAGATGTATCATGTCATTAAAACACAATCCAGCATTAGCATGTAGCCAGTTCTGGGAGAACTTTTTCGATACCACGTATTATTGACCCTTTTAACTCCCAAGTCCATTAGAGTCTAAACACCGGCATGGAAAATGAAAACCTCTGATACATATTATGATGGAGGTCACGATATTGCAATATATTACATCATATTCTTAAGAAAGTAAAGTGTGTATGTGTCCTGTGAAAAACTATTAATGTATTTTTACAGCTAGCGTTTTTAGCATTTTTGGGATTAAAGACTCTGCATACTTTACAGCACAATTTTTCAGGGACTGCTGACTGTTGCTGTGAGTTAGAGCATTGGAAGTGAAGTGTGAAGTCATGTAGTACACACTTAGGAAGTACATGATTGTTTTTTATTCTTATAGACATGGGATTTCATGTTCTTCTGTTATGCTTCTGTCCCACTGCTCCTGAAGGCTGTCATTTACAGTTACTTGGGGTTTAACAATGAAATGAAGTGACAACGGGTCGGGGGGAGGCAGTCTCCAAACACTTTGATGTCACATTGCATCTGTAGGTCAGAAGTTCAAAAGCAGACAATGCATCTGCTTTGTCTCCTTCTTTTGTCCTGCTGCCAGCTAATGTAATAGAAAAATAAATAAAGTCAGAATGAATTCTAACTGTATGATCTTTAGCTTTTAACCCAATAGAAGATGGTTTTGAAAAATAATATTAAAAAAATCTTGCTTGGTTTGTGTAGAATAAGTAATTAGTGCCCTTTAATACTTGGTAACAACACATGAAGGTGGAATAACCTCTTGGTCAATATATAAAATAAAATGAACTGACTAACAATTCCTTTAAATTGTCAGTGATTTAAATTTAAACATAAGGTTTTGCCACTTCTACTTAAAAAATATTAGAAAGCAAATCTGCCGCATCCAACATTACCACTTCTTTGTTAACAGAATTCACATTTTGTTCTATTAATTCTGGTCTGTATCAAGGCCAGTCTGACTTCTCCTCCGTGTTACTGGTTTGGCACCAGCCCCAAAACCCTGAACTGGATAAGTAGTTTAGAAAACTGATACATGGAAAATGGCCACATTATTAAACAAGAATGTAATCAAAAATTTAGCAAATATAGTGGTGCCTTGGTTTGCGAGCGTAATTCGTTCCGGAAACGTGCTTGTAATCCAAAGCACTTGTATATCAAAGCGAATTTCCCCATAAGAAATAATGGAAACTCAGATGATTCGTTCCACAAACCAAAAATATTCATATAAAAATGATTAATCCAAAATAAAAATACATAAAACAAATTAACCCGCAATTTACCTTTGAAAATTATTGTGGCTGGTGTGAGGGAGAGGAGAGAGAGGAGAGGAGGATGAGGAGGAGGAGGGTTATTGTCTAGGACAACTTTCACTATAACTAACGAAATCACTGCTATCTGTTGGCTCACTGAAACCTTTTTCTTTTTTTTTGCGACTTTAACAAGGAACCTATCCAATGACAGCTGCTTTTGCCTCCTTTTGAGGATTTTGTGGAAATGTGACATTGCATTGTCGTTAAACAGATTCTATCTAAACATATTTATCGCTTGCACTGCTACAGCCTTATTCGGGTTGTGCTTTTCTGCAAAATTTTGCACTCTTTCCCACATTTTACACATCTCCCTAATTTAGCAGAGTTACTAAAGAACAGTCACTACACTTGGACACAAAGTAAAAAAATGCTTTACGCACACACATATGGTCACAATGCTATAGTAAGCAGTATACACTCGTACGGATGTTGACTACACGAGTGAGGCACATCGACTGAAACCGACCATGGGAGACAATTACCCACAATCAACTCAGTTGTGATCATGTGACGCTTGGCAGACAAAGGGCATGCATACTACTCGTATTGCAAGACCTTTCTCGTTTATCAAGTTAAAATTAATTACAAATTTTTGCTGGTCTTGCAAAATACTTGCAGTCCAAGTTACTCTCAATCCAAGGTTTTACTGTATGAGTGTTACATTGAGTTTGCTCCATATACAGAATATTATCCCAACCTGTTTAATTTGATTCAACTCTAGTTGTTACTGAGTTCACGGTGCTCATTAAGCTCACACACAGTATTATTTCATCATCATCATAATGTCCTCTACCCGATTTGACTGTTAAACTGTTAATTGTAATCTAACATTAAGACCTTACAGGTGATGTCCATAGTAAGCTTTGTGGTTCATGTTTCTCTGGTGTTTCCTTTTAGCTTTATAAGACAATAACAGTGAACAGAACTTAACAGATTTTATTCTGTAATTTTTCTTGCTGGTTTACTTATAATTTGTCATCATACATTTTGTTAGCAAGTAGATTTGTTATTCATAGATTTTATTGAGATGTGCCTCTCCAGTTCATCTTTGTGAAGTCTGCATATTCATTGTGTGTCTGTTTAGGCTTTAAACATGTTTTCCACTTTTCTCCAAGTACAGTACTTGGGTGTGCTGGGATCATATCTAGATTTGATTGCAGTCTTGAGATTAATGTTGCTGACCCTGCATTGGAAAATGCAAGTTTAGAAACTTGATGAGTGTTTGAATAGATAATACATTGACCAAGTTAATTGACCAAGTAATGGAAAACCCACAGGGTCTCTTCCACTATCCCACTATCATAGCTAGCAAAGGGACAAAACCCGGATAGGGTGCCAATCCATTGCAGGGCAAACACACACACACACACAACAAACTCACACTAGGGCCAAATTATCAGCACCAGTTCACCTATCATGCAAGTCTTTGGACAGTGAGTATAGTGACAGAGGTGCAAGAAACATTTGTTCTTTTGTTTACTGTCATTTTTATTGCTTTGTTTGTGATGTTATCAAACACCACCATTTTGTAACAGGTTGCTATGACATCATGAGTCATTATGGGCTGTTGCTCATATGCATGTTTGTATATGTGGTATATCATATGGGTGTAGTCACGGTGGGCATCGTTAAAAGAGAAAGCTGTATGCTCAAAACACACTTGCTAATTGTTTCTATTAAAGGAGATTCTTTTCAAAGTTTTTTTCATTTTTGGTTTTTTTGCTTGGCCCTGACTATGAATGTTGACCCGCCCTTATTTGCGATGCACACCAGAACTATCTATCTTTGCCCTTAAGAACTTTAGTCTGCCACACTCACTCACTTAAGAATGTAACAGTTTTGACAACAACAGGCCATTCAACAAAACACAGCATTTCAATCCCTATTCACATAACCTTTGAAAAAATCCAGTTGCGTTTTAAAGGTCCGCACAATCTTCCATGCTACTTAGTAATTTATTCCACATACAGTACCTATGGGTATGTTTTTTGAAGAAAAACCTCCTAACATCTGTGCAAACGTTACCCTTAACCAGTTTCCATCTGTGCCCTTGTCTTCTTTTGATGATCCCTTGTTCACATAACAGCTGGAATCCACTGTGATGATTTGCTTTATAATTTCAAACACTTCTACCATGTCTTAATTTCTTTTTTCTTGAATTTAAAAGATGAATAATTTAGACCCCATAGTCCTGAAATCAGTCTAGTGCTGTTATATCTTTTGTGTAATATGGAGACTAGAACTGCACACGATATTGCAGCTGAGGCCTCACTAGTGTGTTATATATCCCTTAATTTATACTTGACACATAATGCTATGTAATCTAATACGCTATCAGCAGTTGTGATCACTTCTGTGCACTGCCTTGATGTGAACAGTGACAACTTCAACATTATGTATTATGTATCTAATATTTTTAGTTTGTATGTGTAAAAATTGACATGAATTTTCATTAAATTTCATCTGTCACATATTTGCCCAAATCTGGCTTCTGTCCAGATGCATCTGTAACGATTCTGCTGACTCTAGTTTAGTGTCATCTGCAAAATTAACCAGTTTGTTAGGTGCATTTTATCAAGGTCATTTTTATATACTAAAAAGAACAGCAGCCCAATCAAGGATGCCTGAGGGACATCACTTTTAACACCAACTAAATTAGAAAAACTCCTCTCACTGTAACCCTATGCTTACTGCGTTTAATCTAATTTTGCAACTCTCTACACAGTGTACATTCAACTCCCACTTTTAGTATGATCACCAGCCTCTCATGTGGTACACAGTACCATATTAGCTTTTGAAAATCATGATAAATAATAATTTTTACGCTGATCTGATCAAAAGGTTTTCTTGTTGCCTCACTAATTTTTAGCTACAACTGGTGATTTATATGATTTAAGTGTTTTTAATCCTAGCAGCATTTCTCTCTCTGCTATTGCCAAATCACAGAGTAACAACAACTGAGCAACTTAAAAACAGTAATTATTAAGATCTTAATGCTCATGACAAAAGCTGTTTTGGGATGTAAAAAACCTTTCAGATATCCACAACATTTGGAGTTTGCAAACCTGTTGTGTTCACCTTGTGCAACAATTTGTCAGTGCAGCTTATCAACAGATAATGGTGCAGCCTAGTGATCGCACCAAATTATGTGACTCTAAATGAGAACATACTGGGTAGAATGCAATGATTTTCCTTCTTGAATCTTTCTAGACTTGTAAAAACATTTCTGCACACTTTATTGTATTGCTGATTTAATTTTAAATGGGTAACTTTGTCATTTTAGTCAATCAATCTACACTCAATAACCCATAATGACAGAGTAAAAACATGTTTTAGAAAATTCATTAAAAATCAAAAACTGAAATCACATATTTATATAAGTATTGCTGTGGCACTTCAAATTGTGGTCAGGAGCATCCTGTTTGCTTATTAATCAAATCGATTTCAGTATGTACAGAAATGTGCTGACAGTACTCCATCATTATACACAGAAGTGAGATATGGTGTCCTGTAAGGCTTAGTACTTTGCTTACTTCCACTGGGATCTTTCATTAGAAAGCATAATGTTAATTTTCACTTGATGATGCCAAGTTATACCTATCTTTTAGACCAACTGAAACTGTCTTTAATTAGATATGTTAGTGAATTAAAGGGGTGGATGGATGAGAACTACTTGTCTTAAAACACAGATACAACAAAGATGCTAATTATTGGATAGAATGATGCTAATCCAACAATATTTTGTCATTATTTAACTCAGTTGGAATTACCATTTGTTTTACTGAATCAGCCCACAATCTACGCATTATCTTTGACTATAGGATGTCATTTAAAACGCACATTACAAAATTGTCCAAAACATGTTTCTTCCATTTTAAAAATGTTAGGAAGTTAAGCTGTTTTCTATATATGGGTAATACTGAGAAATTAATTCATGTATTTATTTCTAGTAGGATTGACTACTGTAGTGCGGTCTTTACTGGATGTTCAAATTGTTATTTATGCAGCTTTCAGTTAACCCAAAATGCTCCTGCAAGAATTTTTTACAAGAAAAAGAAAATATGAACACATAACTCCAGTTCTTAAATCCTTACACTGGCTACTGGTTATATTTAGGGCAGATTTCAAAATCTTACTTTTAATGTATAAAACCTTAACTGGCCAAGGTCCAGCTTACTTATATGAACTTATCAACTTACAAATCCGAGTACACATTAAGATCTCAAGATACCAGCCTGCTTATGATTCCAAGCATTGATAAAATAACTGCTGGGGTCAAGTTTTTAGTTAAAGGGGCACAGAGCTGTGGAATGGTCTGTCTGCTAATATAAGAGATGCCCCTTCAGTTTCAGCTTTTAATTCCCTGAAGACTCACTACTTTAGTTTAGCATACCCTGACTAGAGTTGCTGATTAACTGTTTATACTGCATCTCTGCTGTTAGTCATTAGCACTAAAACATAAGTAATATGATAGTTATAATTTGTTACTAACCCTCACCTATTCTGTTTCTCTTCTCAGAACTTGCCCTGTTGCCATGTTGTTGTCTGCCTATGGAAAAATCATCTTTGATAAAAGAGCAATGGAATCATTGGGTAGAAGGGTTCTTTTATCAGATTGGCTGGCCCAGCACTGACTCAGCTGTGGAATGGCTAGTTGGTGTTTGGAGCTTGTTGGCCAAGGTTTCTAGGACTCTGAACAAATCTGAATCCTCTTATGCAATATAATCTACTCTTGCATTTTACTCTGTACTTATACTATTACTATTGTATTCATTTAATGCATTCCTGAGGTGGCAATGATCCATTAGATTGGCCATCTAGATCTATGAAGAAGATTACTTGTATTCTGTTCTGTGTTTTGTGATGTATTTACCTCATTTTTTGATAACCATTGCATGTCCATCCTTCCTAGAAAGAGCTCTCTCTCTGAATTGCCTCTCCCAAGATTTCTTCCATTTATTTTCCCTACAAGGGTCTTTTGGTACTTTTTTCTTGTCTTCTTAGGTAGTCAAGGCTGGGAAGGGGGGGGGATAATTAAAAATGAGGGCCTGTTAAAGCCCATTGCGGCATTCCAACAAGTAAATTGTTGTTGTTGTTTAATTATCTTTGAGATGTGTCTAGAACTTGATTGAAGTCTATCAATGGCAAAAAGAATTTATTGGACATACTTTAGAAAATCACAAACCTGTGTATATAAGTTCTTATAATTCACACTGCACGAAGTCCAAGGAACTCTCTGTAGACCACCACAATTTGAGGAATAGATCAGGTCAGGAGTATAAACCCATTTCTAAAGCTTTAAGTGTTCCCTGGAGTACAGTGGCTTCAATAATCGAGAATGGAAAAAGTTTGGAACCACCAGGACTTTTCCTATAGCCATACTGAGTAACTATGCAAGAAGGCAGTTGATGAAGAGCCCAATGGTCACTCTAAAAGAGCTTCAGAAGTCCTATTAGAGAACCTGTCAGAAGGATGATCATCTCAGCAGCACTCCACCAATCAGGTGGTTATAGCAGAGTCGGTAAGTGGTAGCCACTCTTGAGTAAAAGGCATATGAAAGCTTGCTTTGAGTTTGCCAGATAGCATTTAAATGACTCTGAGAGCATAAAGAAAAAGATTCTCTTATCTGATGAGACAAAAATTGAACTCTCTGGGCAGAACTCTAAACACTATGTCTGTCAATGACAATGCACTGCTCATCATCTGCCTAATACAATCCCTACACTACACTGAAGCATGGTTGTCACAGAATCATGAGTTGGGGGTGGACTTCTAAGTGGCAAAGACAGGGAAACTCATCAGAATTGAAGGAAGGATGAGTGCAGCCAAAAACAGAGAGGTCATTAGAGAAAATCTGCTCCAGAGTTTAGACTGGGGCCATGGTTCACCTTTCAGAACAACAATGACCTGAAGTATACAGGCAAGGCAAAACTAGAGTGGCTCCAAGACAAGTTCCTAGCCAAAACACAGACTTAACCCTCATAGAACACCTCTTGAAAGACCTGAAGATGGCAGGTTACAAATGCTTCCCATCCAATCTAACGGAGCTAGAGGGGATCTACCAGGAAGAAATGGTTAAACTGACCAAATTCAGGGGTAATAAACATTTTAGGGACTTACCCAAGAAGACTCAAAGCTCTAATTGCTAACAAAGAGGCTTCTTCAAAGCACTCCATTAAAGGTCTGAATACTTGCATGAATGAGAGATTTTAGTTTTTGATTTTTAATAAATTTGCAGACCTTTCATAAAACATGATTGCACTTTGTCATTATGCCTTAGTGAGTACATGTCAATTTAAAAACAAGTAACACAATAAAGTGTGCTGAAAGTGAAGGGATCTGAATATTTTCTGAATCAACTTTATTTATCTTTCCTCCGAATTCATCCCTACCTTCACTTTAAACCATCTCAAATAGCAGGTCAATGGTAAGCCTAGTTAGGTTTTTCCAATGCATGTGGTACTTTTGGAACATCAAGACTGATAGAAAGTGAGTTATTATTTGGGCTGGAATGTGGGAAATAAAAAGAGTTTTTTAATAATTCAGGAACCTAAATCAATTTCTTTTTAAATATGGTTAAAAGGCTCTCAAATGTTGGAAAATCCAGAATGTATTGAGAGGTGAATTCAGCCATACCAACATTGCAAAGCTGGTTTGGGGAAGTAAATTTGCATGTAGGACAACAAAACATGTCAAACTTCTCTTTGTTTAACTGACTTATGCCTGTGATGGTCTGGGCCATGCTCCCTTGTTGCTCCCGTCGATAATCATAGACCAGTATGAGCCAGGCAAATGAAGATACACACTTACAGCAAGGGGTAGGCGTTTTTATTAACAATAAGGTGTCTCAAAACAAACAGTGTGCAGTGTAATCTTCTTTGCATAATTAAAAAAATATTCCAATAAATACAGTATATCTATAAAAATGCATATGATGGTGGAGGTTAAAAGAATCCATAAATAATTATCCTTTAAAAAATGAGGTTAAAATCCCAAGGAAGGAAACACTTCTAAATACTCCCTGGTGCATCCTTTCTAAAACCGGCATCTCCTCTGCTTACTCCAAATGGGATCCTGCAGCCAGAGGAGATGTCCTTCCAACAGGCACTGCCAACTGTCTTTCACAGACTTGGGTCACTGCTATCAGCTCCCAGCAGTGCACCGCACAGAGGCTCACCTCTCTCCTTCAACTCCCACTGCCACTCTTCAGCTTTATGTGGAAACAAGCACTGGGTCACTCCAACAGTCCCAAAGAATGTTCAGCCCCCTCGCACAACATCACTACTCTCCTTCTAGGGGCTCTGCTCCCAGCTGCCTGTCTCCTTTTCTCCAAGCCCTGGTGCCATCTCCTGCCATCTCCATAATGACTATCATGTGACCGATTAGTGACAGCTCATGTCATCTTCAAACCAGCCACACATAGCAAATGCATTGACCCAATGTGAATGACAAGCTTATTAGCTTCTTCACACTTTTTTTGCTATTTATTTCTTGTTACTTTGTTTCCAGAAATGTCCTTGTGTCTTCCTGGATCCAAGGTAACAACGCTGTCATTACATCTGACACTGTGAATATGCACATTGTGGAAATAAACACACACAGCAGCAGTATAGTGTGTGTGGGTTGATGTAAAATGTTGTGGTAGCCATTTTCTGTATAAAGTGACTCTGAGACCTAAAAGAATTATCAGCTTTTTTTATCTTCATTAGAGAACCAGATGCTATTTTTGTGACATTATTTCACTGTAATTGTTTGCATTTTGCTCCTTTTGTTTGTTAGCTTACATGTTACTATTGTTCTTGCCTGTTTGCATTTCTAATCAAGACCAGATTGACCAGATTTCATAACAGTACCAATCCACAAGCTGTGAAATGCATCAACTTAATGCCTTGGCCTTAAGAGTCATCAACAATAATCTGATGAATATGTATGAGTGAGTTTGTGTTAAATTAGTTGTTTGGGGGCTGTTGCAGAATGCTGATTACCATTGTCCTTGTGTTGTACATTCATATCTTTGTTTCATTTATATGAGCTTCAGTAAATCAAATCCCTTGCAACTGAAGATATTATGGAACCTCAGTATTTACCTTTGTTGGACAAATACATTTTACAACTTTATGTTGTGATTATTTTTGTGCTCTTTAGGAGTTAGTGAGTGTAGGGTGGTACTCACCCTTAGCAGAGTGGTCTGGCGAGAGATAAAATGTAAAGCGTCTGTGTAGCTCTTTTTTTCAGTGAAGGGTTAGAGACTGTTGAGGTCAATACCATGAGCTGTCTGTTTTTGTCAGATCGACTACTAGCTGCATGTTTGGTGCTTCTCACTATTTTTTGTTAGCTGAGCTCTGGCATTTGACAGCTTCTTACAAGTGCTGTTATTGCTTCAATAACAGTAATAATAATGTTATTACTCTGCAGCATTTTAAACATTTATTTTGTTCAAATATGCTCTACATTCAATTATTGCCAAGGTCACTTTGTGAAAATGCAATTATTTTTTGTTAATTATAAAGAATATTGAGAATCAAACTAAAAAAAGTAATGAAAGACAATTGCTGGGAGGTGAAGGTTATCTTTTTAATTAGTGCCATAAATAATTTTCATTTAATTAGAAATGAGAGTATATACACATTTACCTTCCAAATAATATTTATACATAAATGAAATAGATTTGTCTGGCTAAAGCGAATACATAAAACAAGTCTTTAAACACTTGTAAAACATAGTAGAGCAACAGATCTTTTAGCATGGAAAGCAGTCTTGATCTTGAACTACACAGTGCTCCAGTCTTAAGAGGGAAAAGGTGAGAGGCGTACAAGAAAACCGAGTAACAAAATACATATTAATAACACACCAGAAAATATTGCACCCAAAACCCAATTACAAAAGCTTGTTACCAAAGGACTTTGAGGTTCTCAAGGTATCCATGAAATTTTCTCCCAAAATTTACATTGTACTGAAAAACTGAAAGTCAGGTTCAAATATAAAAGAAGCAGATATGCAGGAAAACATACAGAACCAGTGCTTATGATGAAATCAAAATTAACCACTGATTAGAGAAATATTTGTTAACAATATCTGTGTGGTGGCTCGGTGTGGTTTGCAAAATAAATGGGAAATATTGTGACGTACTGTAATTAATGTTTTCTGTTTACTTTATTTAGGGAAGGCTCCACGTTTTTATAAACACATAGAAAGAAAGAAGGTGCGTGCGCAGGGGGAGGGAGGAGACAGGAAGGAAGGGGGTTTGGGGGAGGTGTCTAGAGACCCTAAAAAAACACAGCAGGTTGGGGAAGTTTTCATGGCTGTTCTGCCCAGTTCTTGTTTAATAAACTCAGCATTTTTGGAGCACCACGTTTTCCAGAACTTGTATTGTGTCTCACTGTCCTTAGTCGCTACAGTGGTGTCAGGAGTGAGATGATGGAGCAAACTCCCATAGCGACTACCAGAGTGAACGAACAAGAAATACAAGACTTAACCGCATCTTTTAGACGAGTCCTTGGGGAAAATGCGCAGTGCCCGGCTATGCTGTCAAACAAATGGGATGCGTAAACGCCACCTCGCCGCTGCGTTAACATGGAGCCTCAAGTACACGATGCGGTCAGTCATGAACACATGGTAACAGTAGAGTGCGGTAATGTTTTGCAAGGAAGTTTCTGGGGACAAAAGCGAGAGCCAAGATATGATGTAGTACACGTGGAAAATGAAACGAGATGTGTTTACAAGACACCAAGCCCTCGCAGCCAGGTTACAGAGCTTCAGCGAGGTACGTTGCCTATAAATCCGGATATGCTGAGCAATGAATGGAACAATCCGCCGCTGGTGTTTTCGGAGGTGGCCCAAGCCGCGCACAGACCTGACGGGTTGCAGCAACAGATGTCAGCATGTGAAGGTCAGCTACCTGCGGAATCTAATACTGCATGGAAGAATCTTGCAAGAGAAGGAGGAGCTTACATGCAACAGGCATCAGTGGATCGTCATATCAAAGTAGGGCGCTATGATGGTAAGAGTTCATGGGAGGCATTTCTAGCCCGCTTCCAGTTAGTTGCTTTAGCCAATAGTTGGAATCCGCAAGATCAAGCTTTGAACTTGGCCATATCCCTTGAGGGTGAAGCATTGCAAGCACTAACTGATCTCAGAGTAGAAGATACACTCAACTTTAAAGCACTGACCAATGCACTTGAATGGCGTTTTGGAAAGAGGGAATCTGAAGCAGACCTGCGCAGTCAGTGGGCCAGCAGGGTCCGTGATGAACGAGAAAGTTTAGGAAACATTGCTGCAGAAGCTCAGGCATTAACTAGAAAAGCCTTCTCTCAATTCCCTCCAGCCTCTCAGGACACCTTCGCCACAGAGGCATTTCTGAGGGGATTGACACCTCTTCCCTTGAGACAGCATGTGCGCCTGGCAGCCCCATCTACCTTGGAACAGGCTCTACAGATAGCTCAGAGAGTGGAAGAAATCTTGAAAGAACCCCCACCTGTTTGCGGTAGCAGTTTACACATGATCAAGAGCCAGCATCTGTTTCATCAGGCACGGGGAGCGCAACCTGTAGAAGACGGGCCACAGAATTCGATTACAGGATCAGGTAGCCAAGAAGGCCGTGGGCAAGCTGTGTCAACTCTCGTTTGTGTTGGCATTGTGGAAGAGGTGGCCATTTAAAGAGGGACTGTCCAGTAAAAGATGAACAACTGCCGGGAAACACTGGGGGGTCAGCGTAGATGGGACAAGTCACAGCAGAGGAGTTCAATCCATCTTGTGAGCTGGAATTCCGGGTGGGGCAGACAGGTACAGGGGCAAGTTGCTATGTTGCCATCCATGTTGAAAATAAGCCCTGCTACGCATTGGTGGATACTGGTTCTACAGTTACACTTGTACGCCCTGACACCCTCCCACGGGACTCCAACCTTGAGGCCACTACAACACACTTGAGTACAGTCACTGGGGAGGAAACGCCAATGATTGGAAGGTTGAAAGTGAGGATGGAATTGGCTGGTTGGACCAGAGAGCATGAAGTCTGGGTAGCTGCAGTGGAAGATCCATGTATTCTGGGGCTGGACTTTTTGCGGAACCCTGGTGCCAGTATCAATTTTAGGACGGAAACTATGCATCTGGCTGAGGGTTCTATCCTACCCTTAACCTCTTCCTCGGGATCTTTGGAGAGCTCAGCCATGGCTGCTGTATGAAGCTTGGTCCAGCCTGTCACACCTCAAAACCAATCTACTACCATAATATCACCACACTTGGATGCCCTTTCTGCTGTACAATCTCATTCCAGCCTCTTGATGGGGGTGGCACCAGAACCTCCACATTGTCCCGTTCAGGCAGACAGGCCTTCATCAAGCTGCAAAGAAACTGGTGTACCTCAAGTGTCGAAAATTATTCAAGAGATCTGGGAGGCCAATATGGAGGGGCTTGATTTTGTACAAGGCCAGCGCCTGAAGGCACTCTTAATAAAGTATGAGGATTGTTTTGCTACCAATTCAGTTGATGTCGGACAAACCCATCTAGTCCAGCATGATATTGTGACTGGTGATGCCCCCCCTATACGGCAGACTCCACGCAGAATCCCCTTGGGCCGGCAGGAGGCAGAAAATCAGATCCTGGAAGAGATGAAGAACGCAGGTATTATTGAACCTTCTGAAAGCCCTTGGGCCTCCCCCGTAGTAATGGTAAAAAAAAAAAAGATGGCAGCTGGAGGTTCTGTGTTGACTACCGATGGCTAAATAGTGTCACACTTAAGGACTCCTATCCTCTACCCCAGATTGATGAATCTCTTGAAATGGTTGCTGGGTCTGCCTGGTTCTTCTCATTGGACCTTCACAGTGGGTATTGGCAGGTGGCTCTTACCCCGCAGGCACGACTTAAAACTGCTTTCTCTACAGGGCGAGGTTTGTGGCAGTTCCGGGTCATGCCCTTTGGACTATGCAATGCCCCTGCGACTTTTGAACGCTTGATGGAACAATTGCTTGCTGGGGTTCCACCTACACAGTGTTTGGTGTACCTGGACGATCTCTTGGTACATGGGAATACTTTTGATGATGCACTTAAAGCCCTACAGGATGTTTTACAGAGGATACAGAGTGCAAGACTAAAGCTTCACCCACAGAAATGCCACCTGATGAGAAAGAAAATTTTATTTTTGGGTCATGAGATCAGCCACGAAGGTATAGCCACTGAGGAGGGAAAAGTAAATGCTGTGAAGCAGTGGCCAGAACCGAGTGACCAATGTCAAGTTAAAGAATTCCTAGGCTTGGCCTCATATTACCGTAGGTTTATCCTAGGATTTGCCACAATTGCAGCACCTCTACATAATCTCTTGCACACATATGTGCCTTATCACTGGACAGAGGAATGTAAGGAGGCATTTACTGGCCTTAAACAAGCCCTCAGCCAGGCTCCTGTTTTAGCTCTTCCTGACCTGAAGTTGCCTTTCCTCTTGGACACTGATGCAAGTAATGTGGGCTTAGGGGCAGTACTTTCCCAGACACATCCTGACGGTGAACGGGTGGCCTATTATAGTCAGACATTGTCAAAAGCAGAAAGAAACTACTGTGTGACTCGCCAGGAACTCCTGGCTGTAGTTTCTGCAGTTCAGCATTTTAAACATCTACTATGTGGGCTTCCATTTGTCATCCCCACAGATCATGCTGCTCTACAATGGCTGCTGACATTCCGAGAACCCGAGGGACAGGTTGCCCGATGGATCGAGCAGCTTCAAGCATACAATTTCTGTGTAGAACATTGAGCTGGACAGCGTCACAGCAATGCAGATGCGCTGTCCCGGAGGCTGTGTGCAGCCGAGGGTTGTGGTCATTGTAATCGTCAGGAAGCCCAGGATGCTGAAAGAACAGGTGAGACAGGTCCGGGGTGTCGAGCCTTAAATTTGATAGACATGGTTATAAATTGGGAGGGCCGACAGAAAGAAGATCCAGCCCTACAATTGATCATTCAGAGACCCAGTGTAAACCCAATTGGGCAGAGGTGGCTAGAGAATCCCTGGAAGTGAAGGGCTTGTGGGCACAGTGGGACAGTCTTGCTCTACAGGATAGGATTCTAATGCGGTCCTGGTGCATACCTGCCACAGGTGAATTGCAGTGGCAACTGGTGGTTCCAAAAGCCCTCAGGGAGCAAGTTCTCAAAGATCACCATGGGGCCCCAGGAACTGGGCATTTTGGCATAAGAAAAGCTTTATGCCGGATACAACAGAAATACTACTGGGGATGTAGAAGATCACTGCAGGAGGTGTGATGTATGTACAGCCCGGAAAGGCCCTCCCGGACAGTCCCATGGGCCCCTACAGCAGTATCAGGTGGGAGCTCCCATGGAACGGGTAGGTGTTGATGTGTTAGGCCCTTTTTCTAGGTCAGAGAAGGGAAACCGGTATGTCCTTGTAGCAATGGACTACTTTACAAAATGGCCAGAAGCTTACACCCTTCCTGATCAAGAGGCTGTGACTGTTGCCCAGGCAATTATTGAGGGTTTCTTTAGCCGTTTTGGCATCCCAAATGAACTTCATTCTGATCAGGGGCGCAACTTTGAGTGCAGGGTGTTCCAGCAGATGTGCCAGCAGCTGGGGATCCAGAAGACTCGGACTACCCCTTTACACCCACAAAGCGATGGATTAGTGGAACGGTTTAATCGGACTCTGGGTATCCAACTTGCACTTTTCACATCCCAGGGTCAGAAGGACTGGGATGACCAATTACCACTTATCCTCATGGCATGCCGTTCTGCTGTCCAAGAGTCTACTGGATGTACACCTGCACTCTTGATGCTAGGACGGGAGATCAGGACTCCCCCAAACCTTGCTTATGGCTTTCCCCCGATTCGCTCTTTCCTTGCCCAGGTCCCGAATATAGCCGCCGTTTGCAAGAAAGACTGGAGAAAGCCCATGCCTTTACCAGGGACCAGCTGAAGGCTGCAGGGGAGCGACAACGGCACAACTATGACATCCAAGCCCAAGGAAGGCACTTTTGAGAGGGAGAACAGGTCTGGGTATACCGCCCTCGGCGTCGAAGAGGGTGTTGCCCAAAGCTGGATAGCCCATGGGTAGGCCCCTGTCAGATTCTTGCTCGCCTAGGGGAAGTAGTTTATCATGTACAAATTGCACCAGAAGGGAAGAAACTTCCAATTGAAAGCACCAGTTCAGGGGAGCATAGTGATGGCGGATCTGGAACTCAGGAACATGTTCCTCCATGGCCCAGACGCAGAAGAAGGCTACCAAGACGTTTATTGGATTTTGTGATCCCTCGGGGTGAGGAACTGGGTGGGGGGTGGCAGTGTGATGTACTGTAATTAATGTTTACTGTTTACTCTGTTTAGGGAAGGCTCCACATTTTTATAAACACATAGAAAGAAAGAAGGTGCGTGCGCAGGGGGAGGGAGGAGACAGGAACGAACGGGGTGTGGGGGAGGTGTGTCTAGTGACCCTAAAAAAACACAGCAGGTTAGGGAAGTTTTTATGGCTGTTCTGCCCAGTTCTTGTTTAATAAACTCAGCATTTTTGGAGCACCACGTTTTCCAGCACTTGTATTGTGTCTCACCGTCCTTAGTCGCTACAATATTTATAAGAGGAGAAGGCACCTTTTTATTGCTTTCAAACCCCACAATAATGCTAAGGAAACCCTAAGTGTTTGTTTTCTTAATGTACAGTACACAAGGTAGGGGAAGATATCAGAAGAAAACAGAAACAAATCTGGGGAAAGCCTAGTATCTACACACGTTTGTGAAGCTCTTTCTACCAGGCGTTGTGGTTTATCTACTTCCCTAGTACTGCCCCACCCACCCCATATCAACTCTGGACTAACTGATCTTTTTAAACAGACCGACTTTAAATTCATGCTGGTGCTACCTCTGGGCCAAAACTGTTTGCAAGGTAAATGATTATGAATAAGTCTGAAAACAGACTAGTACTGTTAGTACAAACCAATACTGATATCTCTGTGCAAGAGAGGACAGAGCCGGCTATACTTCCTTAGAAGACTGGCGTCCTTCAACATCTGCAATAAGATGCAATAAGATGCTGCAGATGTTCTATCAGACGGTTGTGGTGAGCACCCTCTTCTATGCGGTGGTGTGCTGGGGAGGCAGCATTAAGAAGAAGGACGCCTCACGCCTGGACAAACTGGTGAGGAAAGAAGACTCTATTGTAGGCATGGAGCTGGACAGTTTGACATATGTGGCAGAGCGACGGGCGCTCAGCAGGCTCCTATCAATTATGGAGAATCCACTGCATCCACTTAACAGTGTCATCTCCAGACAGAGGAGCAGCTTCAGCGACAGACTGCTGTCACTGTCCTGCTCCACTGACAGACTGAGGAGATCGTTCCTCCCCCAAACTATGCGACTCTTCAATTCCACCAGGGGGGGGGGGGTAAACGTTAACATTATTCAAAGTTATTGTCAGTTTTTGCCTGCATTTTTATTACTCTTTAATTTAATATTGTTTTTTGTATCAGTAAGCTGCTGCTGGAGGTATGTGAATTTCCCCTTGGGATTAATAAAGTATCTATCTATCTATCTATCTATGTGAAACCTCTGATATAACCCTTGACACCACCCCACACCTGGTCTGAGCATAGCCTTATAAAGGACCAGGAATACTCACTAGCCCCAGGCCACTTACACCCTTATAATGGAAACTCTGGTCTCACTTTCCAAAACAGGAACTGTTTGCTGCCGTCTAGAATCCAAGAAAAGATCCTTTAAACCTTCTCTCACTTGCCAGAATCTCTTACCTTCAGGAATGCAAATAATAAATCATAGGTAACAAAAAACATCTATAGCTTCTGCCATCCACAACCTCTGGTACTTTTTCATGCTGGGCACCGCTTTGAAGGATGTTTTCTGTCTTGTAACCAAGATAGGGTTCCAGACACCCAAAAATCTATATTGGAATATGTAGGATAAAATAATTAATACACACACTGCATAACATTCAGGTTTATTCAAGTCTTTTGGTTAAAAAAAACATACCCAAGCAGGCTTATGGTGACAGAAAAAGTTTTCATAGACACCATTGTCCATTTTTTTTCAAGCATCTCAAAGTTGGAAGATGACCCTAACTGGCTCAAACATTCTCAGAGCGACACAAATTTGTTCCTTCTCTTAGCTGTAGGACTAAAATTTAGAAAAGCACTCTTAAATTTACTGAGATTTATATTTTTATTTTATTAATTTTAATTGTAATTATTCCATACAAACAGATCAATTTATAACCCAACAAATTTGAAGACAAATCAAACCCCACCCCTGAGAAGGAGAGCTTAGCTAAAGGAAAATTGCTTAAGGCTTTTTAATAAGGCAACATTAAACAAAAGAAAGGGAGAAGTAAATGTCTATGTAAATAAGAGATGGCGAAGGGAGTTAAATTCGGTAATAGTTATTTCTCTTATTCTAAAATAATATTGATTAAATCCTGCCAGGTTTTGAAAAAATTTTGTACAGATCCTCTAACTGAGAATTTGATTTTTTCCAATTTCAAATAATATAAAACATCGGTTTCCAACTGACTTATAAGAGGAGAATTAGGATTCTTCCAATTTAACAAAATAAGTCTGCGTGCCAAAAGTGTAGTGAATGCAATCACCGTTTGCTTGTCCTTCTCCAATTCAAGTCCATCTGGAAGAACACCGAACACAGCTGTTAGTGGGTTAGGAGGGATTGTGATACCAAGGCTGTCTGAGAGGCACTTAAAAATTTTTGTCCAAAATGATGTTAGTTTGGTGCAGGCCCAGAACATGTAACCCAGTGAGGCAGGAGCTTGGTTGCAGCGTTCGCAGGTTGGATCCTGCCCTGGAAACATTTTGGACAGTTTTAAGCGAGACAGATGGACTCAATATATAATTTTTAGTTGAATAATTCTATGCTTTGCGCATATAGAACTCGAGTGAATTCTCTGCTTTGCTACCTTCCACTCCTTTTCTGATATATTGATTAAGAGATCTTCTTCCCAATGTCCTCTTGGATCTTTGAAAGGTAGGGACTCTAATAAGATTTTATATATTGCGGAAATAGTGTTTATTTCCTCGAAATTGAGCAGTATTTTTTCTAGCATTTTGGAGGGTGCAAGGTGGGGGAAATCGGGCAATTTCTGTTTAACAAAATTTCTAATTTGAAGATAGTAAAAGAAATGTGTAGCTGGGAGGTTGAATTTTGAACGTAATTGTTCAAAAGATGTAAATATGTTGTCTATATAAAGATCTCTGAGTATTTTAATCCCAAAACTTTTCCAGGTATTAAAAACTGGATATACTTGCGAAGGTTGAAAGAGGTGGTTCTCTTGCAGAGGTGCCACTGATAAAAGATTTTCCATCTTAAAATGCTTTCTAATTTGGTTCCATATTCTGAGTGAGTAAAGCACAATTGGGTTATTAGTATATTTGCGATAACTTTCATTTATTGGAGAGCAGAGCAGGGAATATAAAGAAGTACTACAGGATTTTACTTCTATTGCGGACCAAGCCTGTGTATGTTCATTTATTTGTGTCCAGGTTTTTATGGCTTGTATGTTTGCTGCCCAGTAATAAAACTGAAAATTAGGTAAAGTCATGCCACCTTCTGCCTTAGGTCTTTGTAGGGTCACTCTTTGGATACGTGGGTGTTTTGAGTTCCAAATGAATGAGGTTATTGTTGAATCTAACTGTTTAAAAAACGATTTATTGATATATATTGGAATGTTTTGAAATAAAAAGAGAAGTTTAGGAAGGATATTCATCTTAACAATGTTAATTCTTCCGGCTAGAGTGAGATGAAGGGTTGACCATCTATGCAAGTCTTGCTTAATTTTTTCCATACAGACGCCAAAATTTTGTTGATAAAGAGCTTTATGTTTACTTGTGATATTTACCCCATGGTATTTAAACTGATCTGCTATGGTAAAAGGTAGGGTGTCTAATCTAATATTATATGCTTGTGAATTCACTGGAAAGAGTATACTTTTATTCAGATTAATTCTAAGACCAGATATCTTTTGAAATTCTGTTAGTGTTGTTAAAACAGCAGGGACAGTGTTTTCTGGGTCTGATATATACAGTATAAGACCATATCATCTGCATATGGAGAAATTTTCTGTTCCAGTCCTTCTCTGACAATCCCCTTTATCTGATAAGAATTTCGGCAGTGAACCGCCAGTGGTTCAATAGCGATTGCAAACAACAGTGGCGACAAGGGACATCCTTGTCTGGTACCACGTTCTAGTTTAAAGTAGTCTGAGCAAATGTTATTAATACAAACTGAAGCTTCTGGATTGGTATACAGTAGTTTGATCCATGCACAAATATTCGGGCCAGACCCAAATTTCTCCAATGCAGTGAAAAGGTAATTCCATTCAATCATATCAAATGCTTTTTCTGCGTCTAATGATAGTAATATCTCTGGGGTGTTTGATTTTGCTGGTGAATATATAACATTAAACAAGCGTCGGAGATTTGAAGATAGGTGTCGGCCTTTAATAAATCCAGTTTGATCTTGTGATATTACCGAGGGCAGCACTTTCTCCATCCTTCTAGCTAGGATTTTTGAGAGTATCTTAACATCATTATTCAGGAGTGAAATTGGTCTGTATGATGCACATTGTAACAAGTCCTTATTTTGTTTAGGAAAGACGGTGATTAATGCATGTCAAAATGTTTGAGGTAGTATTTGGTTGTCTCTAGCTTCTGTAAATGTTGCCAATAAGAGGGGAGCTAGCTGAGTGGAGAATTTCTTATAAAATTCTACGGGGTAACCATCAGGGCCTGATGATTTCCCGCTTTGTAGTGACTTTATAGCGTCTAGTAATTCTGTTAGCGTTAGAGGTTTATCCAGTTCCTCAGCACTTAAAGCATCTATTTGTGGTATCTGTGATGTTTCCAGGAATGCATTAGATTGTGTGTTGTCTTCTTTGGGCTCAGTAGAATATAAAGACTTATAGTAATCTCTAAATGTGTGCATTATTTTATTATGGTCGATGATTTCTTCTCCATTCTTGTTGGCGATTACTGGTAAAATTTACCAAGATTTAGGAGAGGTTGTTTATGAGTATCAGCACACAGCAGGTTATGCACACAAAAGGTATTATTCTTGATGATGTTGCAAAGTGGCATCAATTACGTGCAACTTAGCAAAATATCTTACCTTATTATTTTTTTCTTCTTCTTCATCTGCATCTACTTGGAATAATATTATCTTTCTGCTGAAGCTTTAGAGTTAGTACCAGAAAATTACAAAATGTAATCATGATTTCCGAGGAAAGTACTATATGCCTTCATGAGTGCCATTTTGTGGCTCTGGGTAGCATAAAATAGTAGAACCATTCATTCTCCTTGCTGGGAGCAGGTGTAAGATGCTTTATAACTACTTGTCATATCCTACTCTAGGAAAACATTTTATTCTAGTCAGAATTTTAGTGTAATTCTTAGGGGTAATTCTAAAACACTTGATAAATACAGGCACTGACTCCAGCCTACATAATGTCAGATTGATATACTATTGTCAATTGTTGGTTATGGAAGGGTTTTTAATGTAAAACTTTTCAAAAAAGTGATGAAAAGTTAAAATTAATGTTTAAGTCCATCTGTTGGCATTTCATTAATATCTATTGGGGATTTGTTCTGAAGTAAGGCACGGCTATCAGATGTGTAAAAGAAGAAAATGTACAGATGAAATAATTGTTCTCAAAGTACATTTGAAAGAGCAATTAATCAGTAGTTAAGGTCACAATGACTGTTACTCCTGACTGTTACTCTGCTTTATGGGGAATGATTTCAAAAATTTGCCAGTGCTTTTTTAAATGTGAGTTTTTTAAATTTCACAAATTCTGACTTTCCCAACAAATTTAACTGAAAATCTGTGTGCGAAAACTCAATAAAATTCATATTCTTCTTGACCTTAGACTCCAATTTTCCTCCATGATGGCTTGAAACCTCTTCTTAAAGATGCTTTGGCAAATATCACGTTTCTGCGCTCTGGTAAGGAGTGGCTAATCTTTGGCTCTTAGGGACACAAGACTAAAACATCTGGTAGTGGCCCCCAGTGTCTGTGCATCTCAAGACCACAAAAGCTTATAAAGGATGTGCTTTCCAAAACACCTTCCTTGCTGCCTCCTTGTGGTGGTTACTTACCACAACAATAGGGAAAATTTATTTCTCAGAAGTTACGACAATTAATAATGGTCCGCATAAAAGTCAAAAATAAAGATTAATACAGTTACAACCCATACAAACAGATAGTGTGGTTTGTTCTTGTGTGTCAAATTCAAGCCATTTAATAATATTTGAGAGATACATTAATTGTATTAAAATTCTGAATGTCTGCACCTAATGTGTTGTATCTTATAAGAAGGGAAACTTTAAATTAAGAATATTAGTTTTGTTCATAGAAATGTAATAATATTCTTGAACTAGATATCATAAACCAAATCAGGTTAGTAAATGAAATGTCATTTGAAATCATTCAGAATGTACTTCATGCAACAAACATTTTTCCTGTCCTGCAGCATTTTTTTGGATTTGCTTGAATAAAAGCAGTCTTGCTATCTTCAAAAGATGTTTCAGAGCTATGTTCTATTCTGTTGTTTTCGGTGCTGTTCTTAAAGCCATGTTTTTTTGGAAATCAAACATTTAAAATATGAAGCTAAAATGCATTGGTTGATTTTTAAAAGCATTCACTCACAAACGCCTCAAGTCTCTCTTGCAGCTTTGGAGAGAAGCACCTTTGAAAAACATTCTTTTTGCATTTTTGGCTTGAGTGGCATTTCAATGTGCTTTATTTGAACAGTCAGTTCCAGTATCATATCCTTAAGACTTGATTGCTGACAATGCAATTGAGTGCAACAGAAAAATCTGCCACTACAAGAAAGATATTTATACAACATGAGAAATATTCAGAATTAATCAGTCAAACTATTCCTGAAAAATTGGATTTCTTATGTTAATGTGATAATAGTTATGACAAGTTGGACCACTGTGTAGTCATCCAAAACCCAAAAAGACGATTGTCGAGAACGGTCTAGTTAAAAACAAGCAAGACTCAAATAAACAATGTGGGGGAGAGGGTAAAAGAGAAGAATTAAAAGGGAAAACAACATGCAAGCAAAACAACAAACCCAATGCCCCTCTTGAACTGTATAAATACTTTTAGGCTAACTACCCAACTCTTTAATACAGTATGCTTTCTCCTAACTCCTGGACTTTTAATTCTTCAGTATACTGGCCTCCTCTTCTTCCTTGTCAGATGAGTTAGGTTTGTGCTTTTCTTCCAATGCTAAACCTGTCTGACAGAGGAGACGGTGGCTTTTACAAAGATAGTCCTGGAAGAAAGTCTGGTGTCAAGTAAGCCTACCAGGAAGAATTTCTGGGTCATCCTTAGTCTTCCATAATCCATGAATGAATCTCAATCACTGCAGCAGATCTATGGCTGTGTTAACATGCTGTCGTATAAACAGGAAATTCCATGTCAGTCAATTTGGAGAAAACAATACTGCTTGAATTCCTCAAGCTGTGACGTGACACTGACATTTCATCTCACTCAGTTGTATAAAATAAAAATATAACCTAGTCAGTCTAAAATTGTAGTCAAATTGCATTAAGAGCAATGCATTGGAACAGTAATACATTTAGTTTGTTCTTTATTTTAATTTACAGAGTTTATATTTATTTGCGCTTTTGCAGAAGAGAACAACAATCCAACAACAACATTAGGTTTCACCTAAACATCTGTCTAGAAATTAAAATTACGCACTGAGGTAGGAATGTGAAATGTCAAAAGTGGGAGCTCAGAAAACTTGATAGCATGTGAATACAGCATATTCTGCTGCTCAGTAATGACCTGGGGGATGTTGTACATTCTTGACAGGATGTGGCATTCTGGCCAGGTAATAATATCCTTCCAGGATGTGTTGTGCCTTGCCATTCACTCTATCCTCAGGCTTTATCTTACAGTCTATTAATATAAATTACAAGCAAAACAGCTGAGATTGTTTTGAGTATGGTTTTGTGAAATTATTATTAATGTAACATACTATATATTTTCTGCAAGAAGACGCACCGAAACACACTATCATGCGCCTTAATGAGGTATTGTATAGGAAAACTCAATACATGAAAGTCCAGCCCTTCGCCATTACTATTTCCTTTTCTTTGAATCCTGCAGATGAGAGTGAGGATATACACACGCCAAGCACATTAGAGAAATAGATCATGTATTGTTTCAGTTTCCCATGCATATTTACGGAAGTTATCACCAAAATTGTCATAAGAATTGGCAAAGCAGACACCACACTACCTGAACAACCACAATACATGTCTCACAGTTCAACAAAATTTCCACACATTATGATAAATGATTCCACTGATTTTCTTAACTTTATTTAAACAGCAAATGACAGGCAGACATAAGCTGAGATAGAGATTGAAAAAGCCCCTAGACAGAACCCAGATATCTTCCCTCTTGTTTCAGTTTTGCTAGAAACAAAACACTAAACTTTTACAAAATGTTTGCAAAGTGAAGCTCTAGCTTTTATCGTGAATAACATTTTTACCAAAATCACAATTTCATCACTCATTAACAGTAATAATTAACTCAATGACTAATGAAAGGGCCTATGAAATAACATTTTTAAAATGTACATGTTATTATTGTGCTTCATTTTTAAATTTCTTAAGAATAGGTTTCTTAGTAGGAATTTATAGTAATTATGGTTTTCTGGGCTACTAAATCTGTTTCTTATGTTACTTTTTAAAATTTTGACTTTACTTCATGTACTTAAAAATGGTATACTTGTTTTTGTGGAGGCCACTTTTTTGTGGTATGGAATTTGATTGTTCAGTACCAGAGTCCCAGAACTCCATAGTATCATAACAATAACAACATTTATTTATATAGCACGTTTTCATAAAAATGCTGTAGATCAAAGTGCTTTACAAGATGAAGAAGGAAAAGAGAAAAAATATAAAAATAAAATTAGGCAATACTTATTAAGAACAAAGTAAGGTCTGATGGCCAGGGAAGACAGAAAAACAAAACAAACAAAAAAAACTCCAGATGGCTGGAGAAAAAAAACAAAATCTGCAGGGGTTCCAAGGCCACGAGACCACCCAGCCTCCACTAGGCATTCTACCTAACATAAATGATCTCAATCACTCCTCTTGGTTTTCAGGCTTCACCTGAAAGAATTAGATGATGTTGGTCATGTGGACCTCTGTCCTTCAATCCATCAATGTAAGGACAGCACGGTGCCTTGATCAGGTGGTGGTGGCACAAACTGCCACCACAGAAAACTGGAAAAGAACAGCAGAGAAAGTAGGGTTTAGTACAGATTTCAGAGCCATGAAAAAAAAAATTAAATGCATTTACAGAATATCAGGGGTACACTAAAACAAAACTATGAGAAAACCATGTTAAAGTTATTTAGCAGTTTTTTAAAGTCCTCCACCGTATTAGCCTGGTGAATTTCTATTGGTAAGCTATTCAAGATTTTAGGTGCATAACAGCCAAAGGCTTCCTCACCACTTCTTTTAAGTTTAGCTCTTGGAATTATAAGCAGATACTCATTTGAAGATCTAAGGTTACGATTTGGAGTGTAAGGTGAAAGGCATTCCAAAATATAGGATGGAGCGAGATTATTTACGGCTTTGTAAACCATAAGCAGTATTTGAAAGTCAATTCTAAATGGGACAGGTAACCAGTGTAGTGGCATCAAAACTGGAGAGATGTGCTTGGATTTTCTTTCCCTAGTTAAGAGTCTGGCAGCTGCATTCTGCACTAGTTACAATCGATTGATGTCTTTTTTTGGTATTCCTGAGAGGAGTGCGTTGCAGTAATCTAGTCGACTAAAAACAACCCTCATCAAATCCATTTTTGCCAATCACTAAGATTTCTGTTTTCTTCCTATATAGTTTGAGAAAATTACTAACTCATCCATTCAGAAACACAAGTAAGATATTGTGTCAGTAAGACGAGAGAGTCGGGGTCATCGGGCGCTATTAGTAAATACAGTTGTGTGTTGTCAGCATAGTTGTGGTAGCTCACGTTATGCCTTGAGATAATCTGACCTAATGGAAGCATATAGATTGAAAAGAGCCATGGACCCAGAATAGATCTTTTACAAACGGCATATAGAATATGATGCGTCTTTGAAGTATAATTACCACAACTAACAAACAATTTTCTACCTGTCAAGTAAGACTCAAACCAATTTAAGACACTGCCAGAGAGGCCCACCCACTGACTAAGGCGATTTATAAGAATATTGTGATCAGTGGCACTCAGATCTAGGAGGATGAGAACAGATAAACAGCCTCTGTCTGCATTAACCTGCAAGTTATTTACTACTTTAACGAGTGCAGTTTCTTTACTGTGATTTGTTCTAAAACCTGACTGAACCTTGTCAATAACAGAATGTTTATTCAAGTGATCGTTTAGCTGCATAATGACTGCCTTTTCTAGGATTTTACTTAAGAAAGGCAGGTTAGAAATAGGTCTAAAATTTTCAAAAACAGAGGAGTCGAGATTATTTTTCTTTAGCAGTAGTTTAACAATAGCAGTCCTAAGACTGTCTGGGAAGACTTATCTAATGATGAATTTACTGTGTCAAGAACACTCTCAGTTAGTACATCAGATACTTCTTTGAAAAAACTTGTTGGTATTGGGTCAAGGGCGGCGGTGGAGGGTCTCAGTTGAGAAATTATTTTATATAAATCAGGCAAATCTATCCTAGTGAAAGAATTTAATTTGCTTAAAATGGAATACCGGGCATCAGTATTGGGGGAATGTACTATAATATTTCTAATATCATTAATTTTGTGATTAAAAAATAAAGCAAAAGCCTCACAAGTTTCACTGGAAGTTTCTCAGAGACATTCAATTGAGTGACCTGGGTTTAGCAGGCGATCAATTGTAGAGAATAAAACTCTGTGATTACTAGCATTATTATTTATAATTCTAGAGTAATAACACTGCCTCTCAAGATGGAGTATGTTGTTGTATTCTGTTATTTTAGCCTTCAATATCTCATAGTGGATAATCAGTTTAGTTTTTGTCAATTTACGCTCAGCTCTCTGGCATAGTTTCTTTACATCAGACACTCTTTGAGTCTTCCATGGTGTAACAGAGCTGGAAGATTTTTTAACTGTCTTTTCAGGAGCAACTAAGTCAGCAGCAGCTTTCACTTTGGTATTAAAATTTTCCACCTTATTATTCACATTATTATCACTATTGTAGTAAGCACAACAAACGGACTGGTTGCTCAAAATGTTTGTAAACTTTTTGAAGCTGTAGATGAATCAAAGAAGTGTTTTTTAACAATATGCTTCTCATTAATTTTATCATTATTTCTACATTAAATAGCAAGAGAAAATGATCTGATAAACCGATATTCATGATCTGCCTCACATCTACTTTTAGTCCTTCAGTAATCACTAAATCCAATGTGTGCCCTCCTTTGTGTGTTGGCTGACTAACGTGCTGACTCTCATCAAAAGAGTGCAGGAGGTTCATGAATTCTTTTGCTTTTGGGTCACACTGATTATCGATGTGAAAGTTAAAGTTGCCAACTATTAAGAACCTATCATAACTGGTAATTATAATTGACACTAAGACGTATTGCATTTAGGAGGTCTATACACAGACAATACTACCGATTGAGAAACTCCATGAATAACAACAGCAAGATACTCAAAAGATTTGAATGTACCAAAGCTGACATCTTTACACTTCAACCGGCTCGAGTAAATATTTGCTAAACTGCAAAACAGTTTTAGGTTTCTTACCTTGGCGTTCCTCATGAGTAAAGCTGTAATTCGGAGGTGCAGATTTGATTAAAAGATACACACCATCAGAGCTAAGCCACGTTTCACTAAATGCAATAAAATCAATTTTCCTATCACTAATAAGATCATTGATGGAAAACGTCTTGTTGGTTAATGCTCTAACATTTAATAAGGCCATATTTAAGGTCTTGGAAGAGCAGAACTGAATTGTCGGAGCGTAATGGCTGTTTGAAATGGTAATTAAGTTATTCGTATTAGCACCACTTTGTGCTGTTTTTTTATTTAATCTATAGTCTTTTTTACAGTTTTAATAAAGTGCACATCTAAAGTGCACCTAGTACTGACCCAGGATATAATTAGAGAAGTTGCTCCAAAAGTGGTCTTAGGCCGAAAGGTTAAAGTTTCTTCTAGTCAGACATCAACCAAGTATGTAGCTGAGAATAATGCTTTGGAAAGGGCTTGGCTTGTAGAAGATGTTGTACATGTTTAGTTTTTTCTATAAATTCTGCATGAAAAAATTTAGTATATAAACATAAAAGAGGTGGGATTCTTAAGGACAAAAAGAGAATAAACAGTCAAAAAAAAGCAAGCAAGACACTTGGAGAGATAGCAAAATCAGATACCAAAAGTAAGGGATCAAGAGGTTCAAAGTCAATAACAAACAATAATCAGAAAACTCTTGTTGCCTAAGAAGCTAGCTTACTCTTGTTATGCAAAAGATCTTTCTTTTATTACAGTAAGTTTAGACAATCCAGAGCATGTAGCTCACCCTTAACTGAAACTGAAAAGACTGCCACATGCACACTCATGTCACACACACTTCCAGCAGTCTAGTTACATGGGGGAGCCACATGGAGTCTTTAAACCATGATATCAAGAAGGGTAAGAAGCAAAATTTTAATTATTAAGATGTCCAGCTAAATTAGGGCAGAGAGATAGGCAGCCTAAGTGAATAGCGGAAAGAAAGGCTATTTTGTAAATTACTCTAACGTAGGCAAGAAGGTGTTTGTTGTGTTATTGTTTGTTTTTAGCTTTTGAGTGCCAAATATCTTTCATTTTTTTATTAGTAAGTGTTCTGTTTGTAATTCATCATGGATATATCCATTTAGGACAACTAAATACAATTTGTACATTAGTCTGTATACAGCATATACAGTATATTTTTTATTCTTTAAGTATTTGGATTCTACTCGTGTCCTAGTAGAGTGTCTCTTTTTATCCTACAGAAGACAACAATTAATTTGTTCATGGACAACATAAAATGTTCAACATGCCCCAAATGTTCAACATACACCAAAAAATTAAGACTTTTGAGGTTAAGTGAAGATGAATCATAAAAGTGTCTGTTTCTGGAATATGCTTGATCATTTTTAAGATTGCAGAGAGTCACAACAACATAGGGGAAAGGCATAAAACCTGGTATTGACAGGGCACATTTTTGTTATGATTCTGAGGTCATTTAAAATAAAGAATTCTATTGAGTAGTTATTTTATTACTTCCATTTTTTACTTGTTATTTTTTATCATCTTTTTTCATTAGCACCTCAGCGATGCTGCCATTTTATTTTTTTCTGTTCAGAGACATTTTCTTTATAGTTGCCTGTGCCAATGGTACTAAATGACTAGATGTTTTTATAGTGTAATGTCACAGCCCATTTCCTTTTTAAGATGGTAGTGACCAAGTGTCTGGATTGAAACTAAAACTTTTTGGTGTGTTTAGTTTTTGCTCATCTTTTCAGAAGTTATTTCAATTAAGACTTTTGGATAATGTTTTCTGGCTTTGACCCCTTTCATCACCTGGTGCATTCTTGTTAATTTGACCCTTGTGGCTTGTGATTTTTCACTACTGGCAGTACACAATTCATTACACTTTCACACCTACAAAAATTTATACTGGACCAACCCTAGTAAACACAATTTCAATATACAGAGGATAAAACTGAACACCCACAGAAAATCTGAGGCAGACATGCAGAGAACTGCCTAAAAGTTCCAGGAAACTAGGTTCATATCCCGTCATTCGCACATTCTTATAACATTTTGCACAGATATCACAACTCTTACTGCGTTACCATCCTTTACAATGATGTCATTTTCTCTGGACAATAAAACAAAAATAATTTGAAACATCTAAGAAAGAATCATTGTTTTATTTAATACACCTTTCACTTAAGTAATATTTTGCCATCACAGCTCAAGAAACTCTGGATTTGAATATTTGCCCTTGTACTGTATGGAGTTTTTCATGTGTTTTCTCTGGATTGTCCAATTTTTCCATCTCTGTAACACTCTGTACAGATTAAGAGGGCTAGAAAACTGATGGATTCCAAAGTCATTCTTAGTTACATTGATGACTTTAAATTTACCCTTTAATTGTAAGGGTGGATCTATGCAATCCTGGTCTGGCTTGGTTTCTGTCCTATGACCATTATTTCCAAAACAGGCAGAACTGGAATAAGCAGATTTCAGAAAGATTGAATGAATGGACTGATTAAATTTACCAGTTCCATAAAAGCTTTTCAACATATCCTGTATGTCATTAAACTTAATTAAATAGTCACTTGAATGTAATATCTTTTAAAAGTCCAGAGACTTACCTCTCTAATATACATGTAACAGTGCTTCATTTGTACAGGGAATGTCAGCACCCACCCCACCACCATATCCCTTAAGTGCCTGTGTAATGTGTGTGTACACTTTCTGATACCAAGTGCAATGCAGCTGCAGTTATAGTTGCACAGTACAAGGGCTGCTGAAACAATATATAATATATTGACATCCAGGATAATTTGGCATGCTGTCTGACCCCCTGTTGAATCTCAGGTAAATAGATTTAATTAAGGCTAGTTTTATTCATTCCACTTGTGCCCTTGGATGAGCTTCAATCCATTATTTTCATGCTTTGTATACTTCATATCAACTATGCAATGATTAAAGCTGTCTGTGGGCCAAGTGTTTTTTTTTAGCCTAATTCAGGCGCACTGAACTCACAAAATATCACATGGTCTCACATTTTCAAACTTGGATGAGAATTCAAAACATTGTTGAATACTTAAGAACAACTAAAAAATATTTCAGTATATGGCTGCCCGCAATCAATGCCATAATAAATACTCTTTGAAGCAATCAGTAAGCAGGCATTATTACTGCAAGCCTTCTGAATGATTTAACATTTTAAACTACTTCTTACTGTATGTGCTGTACCTCTCCCATACTGCATTGAGCTCTCGCTTTGGGGTTAGACTATGACAATTGGGCATTGCACTCAGTAAATGGCGGTGCCTGGCTTATTAACTCTTAGTGTGTATATTGCATTGAATCTTTGAAAGCAATAATATTTTAAAAAGGAAAACATCACCTAATAAGGGCTATTTTTTATTAACAAACTAGTCAATTTGTTCTCACTAGGAGAACATAATGCCGAGCATATAATTTACACCAAAACATGGCGTACGGACAAAAGTGTAAATGTTCGTACGCACAAAAAAAATCCAGATGCATAAATCTGTGCATTCGCCAACTTCCACGTTCTTCTGCTACATAAATCCCAGTCAGCGTGACAAGTAACGCACGTGCACACGCCTGCCGCAACTTCCCAACTCCTCCCAGAATTATGCCTCCTTGAATATGCAAATAAATATAAACAGCTGTTAAGCTCAGCGTTCTGTGAAAAGGCAATGGCAAAAGCAAGGGGGAAAATAAAAGAATTACAGCGAATACCAAGTGGAGGCAAGGAAAAACTTATTATTTGTTAGTTTAAACAGTGATATAAACAACAAGAGGAAGTTGATCGAGTGACATAGTGTCAGAGAAACTCGAAAGCTCACGTTCACAAAGTCGCACAGTGCCTGAAATAAAAAAGAAGTTGTCAGATATCAAAGTCGCTGTCAAAAGTGAGTGAGTCGTAGCCCACCGTCTAAGTGTCATATGAAAGATTATTAGGGTACAGACAAAAGACAAAAAAATAGGACATGGGGAAAAAAGCTCAAAATGTCAACGTTAATCTCGAAATTTCCACTTTAATCACGTAGTTTATTTTGTTATTAAAGTAGAACATCATAAACTTTATCTTTAAATTGTTTAATTTACTAGTTTCTCAAATACCATAGTAACTAAAGTAGCATGTTAAATGCTTTGTTTTGTATATGTTCTTCTATGTGCTCTATGTGTGTGAATCACTACGTGCTTCTTAAATGGACTTTCTCTTTCTCTGACAGGACACAGAATCCATTTCATTCGTGATATTACAGCTCTCTGAATAATTAAAATACTGAGATATATACTTGATATCATTTTCATGATGATAGGAGTTAAAGCATGTTATTAAACATGGGAACACGGTGGCGCAGTGATAGTGACGAGCTGGAACCCCGTCCAGAGATTGTTCCTGCCTCCTGCAAGATGCTTGCTGCACCGTGTGTGACCTTCAATGAAATAATTTATTGCAGCATTACTGTCTCTTTCAAACGCACTAAACCCCAATTCCATTCCTTCCTTTTCTTTCTCCAAGTACCCAATCGACACACAATCAGCTCTGTAATAGATGTTAACCCATCTGTAAGCTTAGAACACCGCTTCTTCAAAACTTTTAAGGAACATTGAAATACCTTCGTAGTACATGTTTAATTTTTCTATCCATCTATCCTTCCAGTGTAGCGCCAGCCCCAGCAAGAATACAGCACAAGGTAAGAACAATCCCTGAACAGTGCGCCAGCTCCTTGCTAGCGCTGCGACACTGTTTCCTCACATGGTTAATTATTAACAATATAGATTATTTAAATGATGTTAACATTTTATCTGTATAATGTAATAAACATTTTGCTGCATTTCATCTTAAAAATGATATCATCATCATATGTAAATACACGCTTTATAAAGTGGCTCAGGTTGCGCAATATTATAACTGTATTGCAAAGTTTCAGTGAGGTAATTGTAATAATAACAGTAAAATAACTCACTAACAGTTCTACAAGGAGCACTTGATGGACTGATTGAGTGCATTTATAGACACTGTTTCTGAACCGCGAGGTCCGAACAGGAAAGGCTCTGAAGTGTTTGCCATATGGGAGCAATTCAAGTAGTGCATGGCTGAGGCAGCATGTGCTAGATGCTATATACCGTTAATTCTCTTTCCGATCAGCTGCTGTAGAGCTGTGATTCTACACTCAGATACAGTGATATATATATACTCCGAGTGGTGCAGTGAGAGTAACAACGCTAAAGCAGCTATGGTATTTGGAATAGTTTGGCCATTATATTGTTACAAGTTAATTACAATCAGATGCCTTAAACTAATAAAAAATATGTGGTTAGTTTTAGTGTATATAATAAAGCTGCGTCAGGGATGTGGATCTAAAAAGGAAAGGAAAACCACACAGGAACAGTAGTACTGCTTTGACGCTGGGTGCTGCCAGTTTGCAAAACCGAGTGGAAAACTTGCGTATGTCAAGCATTTAGCTAGTGTGAAAATATGCGTGGCTTTACGCTAAGTTTAGTTTTTATACATCGCGATGTGAGCATGGAAACAGGCATACGCAACATTTTTGTGCGTACGCACTGTTTATACAGGAGGCCCCAGAAGAGAAAAGCAGTCAATGATGTTCAAAATTCATTAACCAGAAGGACATCTTATGTTTTGTTAAAACAAAAACGGCAAATCATAGTCAAAAGTTAGAAAGAGCAAATACAAATAAACAATAAGACATGCATGGGTTTTTACCCAGTCTTGTACAAATTAGAACTAAAAAGAGCGATCCTTAAATAGTCACATCAATAATGTCATTGTTGCACCGTCCTGGAGAATTGTGAAAAACTTAATGAACAATGTGAAATCTGCAAAACAGCAATGCCCTTTGTTTGAAAAAAAATTATAAACTCTTTTATAAAGTCTTCTAGTAAAAAACAAACTGCTCAAATGGATTTCTTGGGTCTAAAAACTCCCAAAAAGACACCATGAGGACCGTGATCACTTTAGAAAAGTGTAAAAAAATTAGTAATACAGTGATCCCTCGCTATATCGCGCTTCGCCTTTCGCGGCTTCACTCTATCGCAGATTTTATATGTAAGCATATTTAAATATATATCACGGATTTTTTGCTGGTTCGCGGATTTCTGAGGACAATGGGTCTTTTAATTTCTGGTACATGCTTCCTCAGTTGGTTTGCCCAGTTGATTTCATACAAGGGACGCTATTGGCAGATGGCTGAGAAGCTACCCAGCTTACTTTTCTCTCTCTCTCTCTCTCTCTTGCGCTTGAGCAGGGGGGCTGTTCGCACACCTAGACGATACAGACGCTCATCTAAAAATGCTGAAAGATTATCTTCACGTTGGCTACCTTCTGTGCAGCTGCTTCATGAAGTGACATGCTGCACGGTGCTTCGCATACTTAAAAGCACGAAGGGCACGTATTGATTTTTTTTATCTCTCTCTCTCTCTCTCTGCTCCTGATGGAGGGGGTGTGAGCTGCCGCCTTCAACAGCTTTGTGCCGCGGTGCTTCGCATACTTAAAAGCCAAACAGCTCTATTGATTTGTTTGCTCCTTTGAAGAGGAAGATATGTTTGCATTCTTTTAATTGTGAGACTGAACTGTCATCTCTGTCTTGTCATGGAGCACAGTTTAAACTTTTGAAAAAGAGACAAATGTTTGTTTGCAGTGTTTGAATAATGTTCCTGTCTCTCTACAACCTCCTGTGTTTCTGCGCAAATCTGTGACCCAAGCATGACAATATAAAAATAACCATATAAACATATGGTTTCTACTTCGCGGATTTTCTTATTTTGCGGGTGGCTCTGGAACGCAACCCCCGCGCGATGGAGGAGGGATTACTGTACTGTATTTTTTTTTTTTTTTTTTTTGAAAATTGACACTTTTAAAACAATTAAATTCCAGCTTAGCTAAAGTTTATTATAAAACACTCCTTGGCCCCCTGTAAGAGAAAAAAAAGAAAAAGAGAAAAAAGTGCTTAAACCTGCCTGTCTGTTAAACTAGGACATCCTGAATTCATGTGTACCAGCATACTTTATATTAAGAAATAAGATCATATGTAACATTTAACTTTGTTCTTTGTTCTCTAATAACAGTTTATATAAAGAAGTCTGATTCTGTAAAGCAAATGTTTAGATGGGATATTCAATGATGAGCTATTCGGGGACCTTCGGATGTTATTTAATGGCAGGGGGGTATTGCTAGTATGTACCTTTAACCTGAGTGCTCACTGGTGGAAATTCAATGTTTACTAGCTACAATATGTACAGTATATGAGCCTAAGTCACAACTGGAGCTGTTCTCTTAAGACGAATCAGACTTGCTATGGAAAGCCTTGCTTCTCACATAGTGAGCCTCCACCAGTTGGTGTAAATAAAGGACATCCTTGGATTTCATTTATAGCAATGACTCGACTTGAGACTCTTTTTTATTTACTAAATATTTTCCAAAACCCCCCCCCCCCCCCAATATGAATATTTTGCATTTAAATCAGTTTTATGTTACTAGATTTAATAAAAAATATATTACTTTTCCTAATACTGTCAGCTTGAGCAAACCTTTTCCCGATTGCTTAACTCAGGCATGGCAGTGAAAGTCATTGGAGATTCAGCACTTATGGATACCATGGTTTATTGTTTTATTATGTGCATTTAGACAAAGAACAATCACTGTGTCTGTCTGTCTGCCCATTTGAAACAACCTTTGAAATTTGTTGTGCTAATTCTTGAATAAAATTTGTCAGGAAAGTAAAAAGTTTAAAACTTACAAAACATGTTTAACATGAAAACATTGGGTAGTTTTCAAGAACATCTATCTTAAAACAGAAAAATATTCTGTGAGATCTGAATTACTGATTCATTTGCTTTTTCAGATTTACTTTGCAGGAGGTTATTTCAACTTGAATATTTTCCTCATTTACACACCCCAATGGCAAATCAAATCCCCAACACAAGTTACTAAAAACCTGGCAGAATCATATACATAGCCAGGGACTCGTCATCAAAGATTTTTTGACTCTCCATCATGTACTTTCAAAAATTTCACAATAGACCCTCTATACACAACACCTAACAACAGTACAGTGATGCAATTTTTATATAATTTGTGCTGTAATCTGGTGTCTATGAAAACTTTTAGCCACCACAAGCCTGATTTGGTTCAGATTTAACTGCAAAATGTCATTAAAAGACATTAAAAAAACATGCATTTTTATATATCCTACAAACATGTGACAGGTGTCTGGTCACACTCACAGGTAATCTAATTTAGACACCATTAAAATATCTGACTACGCCACCCAGTTTTATTAAGAGACTGGTAACTCTTGAAATTTAACGATAATAGCACACAGGTTTCTTTAAATTGGGCGGTGAGTAAACACACAATGAAAGACAGAACAGTAATTTCAGGAAAAGCAACACTAACTTCTATTACACAAGACAATATAAAATACATTAAAAAAATAAACGAACATAACAAAATCTAACAATATCAGGAATGAAATTCCTTTTTTTAAAAGGAAAACACACAGTCCACACTCTAAAAGTCCATTAAAAACAAGAATTGGAGGATACAACCTTAGTGGTGCAGAGTCCAGTTTGCGCACTGTGTTACCCCAACAATTAATCATCCAACTGTCCACGGATGCACTCTGTTCACCGGACACTCATTTCCCAACAGAAGTCTTGTCAAAATCGTATAATCCCTGTCAGAGTCTCTTCGTCGTTCTTTTTTTCCACTCTGGGCTCCTTGTGTTGCTGCTACCTAGGCACGCTTCGCTTCTCGTCTGGCAGCTTTGCTTGGTCCTTTCATGCGGCTTCCCTCTCTCACTGGACCCACAACCATCTTCTTGTGGAGCTGTCTCTTCCTCCCTGGGGGTAAGTGCTGCCGTCCTTGTGCCTCACGTTGCACCAGCCTCGAACCCTTGTCTGCCTGCGAGCCCCTGTGCTCTGTGCGAGTGTCTTGGCAGCGTTCTCAGTGGACCTTCCCTCTTACCTGCCTTCTCTTGCCCAGAAGTTTAAATCTCCTTCAGTCCCTGCCATTGTCAGTCCTGGACAATTGGTTTAAAACAATGGCACATCTAAATTTCCTGGGTTTAACGAATAATGAAAACACAAGTTAACAAAATGTATTGTTACCAACTATCAATGAGTACACATATTCTGATTTGAAACCAATATTCTCAGACATGTTAATTTCCAAGTTAGGAAAATACAAACATTTTCCAAGGAAGGAGCAGTTCTTTTATCACAATGTTGTATTGTTTGTATGTTTAAGCAGTTAAAACTTCAAAGCAGTGATTTTTTTTGCAAGACAGAAAATACTGATATCCTGTAGACAGCCATCACAATAATCAGTAACACGATTACCCAGGAAATCTGCCTTTTAACTTCTCACCCCAGTCCAAACAATGGGTACCTATTGCCTCTTCATCTGCTGTGTTTTAATTGTAATATTTACATGTTCCTTTGCCTAAGAGAGAAATGGAACTACCCAGTGTACAAAAAATGTCCCCCTCTGACAAACACATATAATTACATACTATTATCATTGTCATTATTGAATATGACTTATATGAAATATTTAATAAAAAAGTGATACCTCTGATGAAACTAAATAAACAAAAATTAAAAATACTCCAACTTTAAAAAATGTTAACTAAGTTCTAGCTTTTCACACTTTTCTAACTAATGATGAGTTACATAGAAAGCCCTATTCCGAATGATCTTCCAGTGTGTTCAATGTTATTGTCATGCATGGCAGCAGGAACAGAAGATGATTAATCCTTCTTGTCTTATATATAAACGTCTACACGTGGAAGTGTGTGCGTCTGTCTGGCCTGGAAGTGGAGGTGGAGTCGGGGTAAGGGCTCCGCCTCCGAGGAAACAGAAACTCACTTAGCCGCTAATAACACAAGCGAGGCGAGCACATCATCAAAATGAAACCTCCAAAGAAAGACAAAGTCGCTTAGCCGTTAACATTAGCAAAACAGCATCCCTTTTATTTTTCCTCCCGCCGTTAATGCAGAATTGAGGCGAGCACGTTGGCAAAACGAATCCTCCTAGGAGAGAGATGCCCAGAGTAGTTCCTTTCAATTACCTGACATCTCTACATTTCAATTTTTTTTCTGATGATTTCATTAGTTTCTGGGACCCCAGGCTTTTTACAGCACGGGCTTACACAGCTAGTATTCTAATATTAGCTGGCCTTATTTTTATGTGAAACACTGAGATTTAGTAATTTTTTACTATTGCCTCACATATCTATGGACTTAGTCTAATCTGCAGCCTGGTTACTGTTTGCGTGAGCCTTGTACAATATGTTCTCATCATATTTATGTCTGATTTCTCAGTGGGGTCTAGTATCTTTCTACATTTTAATGATGCTCCATATTACAATAGGTTAATTGATGATTCCAAATTGGCCTGGTATGACACAGCATTTCTTTTTTTTTTTTAATTTTATTTATTAATTTTATTGTAATCATTCCATACAAATAGATCAATTTATAACAAAAAAAAAATTGAAGACAAATCAAACCCCACCCCTGAGAAGGAGAGCTTAGCCAAAGGAGAATTGCTTAGGGCTTTTTAATAAGGCAACAATAAACAAAAGAAAGGAAGAAATATATATAGGTAAATAAAAAAATGGAGACGGGAAATAAATGCAGTAATAGTTATTTCTCTTATTTTAAAATAATATTGATTAGATCCTGCCAGGTTTTGAAAAAAGTCTGTACAGATCCTCTAATTGAGAATTTGATTTTTTCCAATTTCAAATAATATAAAACATCGGTTTCCCACTGACTTATCAGAGGAGAGTTAGGATTCTTCCAATTTAACAAAATAAGTCTGCGTTCCAAAAGTGTAGTGAATGCAATCACCGTTTGCTTGTCCTTCTCCACTTCAAGTCCGTCTGAAAGAACACTGAACACATCTGTTAATGGGTTAGGAGGGATTGTGACCCCAAGGCTGTCTGAAAGGCACTTAAAAATTTTGGTCCAAAATGATGTTAGTTTGGTGCAGGCCCAAAACATGTGACCCAGTGAGACAGGAGCTTGGTTGCAGCGTTCGCAGGTTGGATCTTGCCCTGGAATCATTTTGGACAGTTTTAAGCGAGACAGATGGGCTTGATATATAATTTTTAGTTGAATAATTCTATGCTTTGCGCATATGGAGCTCGAGTGAATTCTCTGCTTTGCTACCTTCCACTCCTTTTCTGATATATTGATTAAGAGATCTTCTTCCTAATGTCCTCTTGGATCTTTGAAAGGTAGGGACTCTAATAAGATTTTATATAATGCAGAAATGGTGTTTAATTCCTCGAAATTGAGCAGTATTTTTTACAGCATGGTGGAGGGTACGAGGTGAGGAAAATCGGGCAGTTTCTGTTTAACAAAATTTCTAATTTGAAGATAGTGAAAGAAATGTGTAGCTGGGAGGTTGAATTTGGAACGTAATTGTTCAAAAGATGCAAATATGTTGTCTATATAAAGATCTCTGAGCATTTTAATCCCAAAATTTTTCCAGGTATTAAAAACTGGATATGTTTGCGAGGGTTGAAAGAGGTGGTCCTCTTGCAGAGGTGGCGCGGATAAAAGATTTTCCATCTTAAAATGCTTTCTAAGTTGGTTCCATATTCTAAGTGCGTAAAGCACAATTGGGTTATTAGTATATTTGCAATAACTTGCATTTATTGGAGCGCATAGCAGGGAGTATAAAGAAGTACTACAGGATTTTACTTCTATTGTGAACCAAGCCTGTGTATGTTCATTTTTTTGTGTCCAGGTTTTTATGGCTTGTATGTTTGCTGCCCAGTAATAAAACTGAAAATTAGGTAAAGCCATGCCACCTTCTGCCTGAGGTCTTTGTAGGGTCGCTCTTTGGATACGTGGCTGTTTTGAGTTCCAAATGAATGAGGTTATTGTTGAATCTAGCTGCTTAAAAAATGATTTATTGATATATATTGGAATGTTTTGAAATAAAAAAAAGAAGTTTAGGAAGGATATTCATCTTAACAACGTTAATTCTTCCGGCTAGAGTGAGATGAAGTGTTGACCATCTATACAAGTCTTGCTTAATTTTTTCCATACAGGCGGCAAAATTTTGTTGATAAAGAGCTTTATGTTTACTTGTGATATTTACCCCTAGGTATTTAAACTGATCTGCTATGGTAAAAGGTAGGGTGTCCAATCTGATATTATCTGCTTGTGAATTCACTGGAAAGAGTATACTTTTATTCAGATTAATTCTAAGACCAGATATCTTTTGAAATTCTGTGAGTGCTGTTAAAACTGCAGGCACAGTGTTTTCTAGGTCTGATATATATAAAACCATATCATCTGTATATAGAGAAATTTTCTGTTCCAGTCCTTCTCTGATAATCCCCTTTATCTGATAAGAATTTCGACAGTGAACCACCAGTGGTTCAATGGCGATTGCAAACAGCAGTGGTGACAAGGGACATCCTTGTCTGGTACCACATTCTAGCTTAAAGTAGTCTGAACAAATGTTGTTAATACAAACTGAAGCTTCTGGATTGGTATACAGTAGTTTGATCCATGCACAAATATTCGGGCCAAACCCAAATTTCTCCAATGCAGTGAAAAGGTAGTTCCATTCAATCATATAAAATGCTTTTTCTGCGTCTAATGATAGTAATATCTCTGGGGTGTTTGATTTTGCTGGTGAATATATAACATTAAACAAGCGTCGGAGATTGGAAGATAGGTGTTGGCCTTTAATAAATCCAGTTTGATCCTGTGATATTACCGAGGGCAGCACTTTCTCCATCCTTCTAGCTAGAATTTTTGAGAGTATCATAACATCATTATTCAGGAGTGAAATTGGTCTGTATGATGCACATTGTAACAAGTCCTTATTTTGTTTAGGAAAGACGGTGATTAATGCTTGACGAAATGTTTGCGTAGTATTTGGTTGTATCTAGCTTCTGTAAATGTTGCCAATAAGAGGGGAGCTAGCTGAGTGGAGAATTTCTTATAAAATTCTACGGGGTAACCATCAGGGCCTGCTGATTTCCCGCTTTGAAGTGACTTTATAGCATCTAGTAATTCTGTTAGAGTCAGAGGTTTATCCAAGTCCTCAGCACTTAAAGCATCTATTTGTGGTGTCTGTAATGTATCCAGAAATGCATTAGATTGTGTGTTGTCTTCTTTAAACTCAATAGAATATAAGGATTTATAATAATCTCTAAATGCGTGCATTATATTCTTATGGTCAATGATTTCTTCTCCATTCGTGTTGGTGATTACTGGTATTGCATTGCGAACTTCTTGTTTGTGAATTTGTTGAGCTAAAAGCTTATTAGCTTTTTCTCCGTGTTCATAGTAATGATGTCTTGACTTATAAATAAGTTGTTCAGTTTCTTTAGTTGTTAAGATGTTGAGTTCTGTATGCAGGGCCTGCCTTTTCCTGTGAAGAACTTTACTTGGACGCCTGGCTTGTTCTTCATCTATTCTAGTAATTTCGCTTCTTAGCTCTGACACTTTCTTGGTTTCTAATTTATTCTGTGGGAAAGATATGAAATAATCTGTCCTCTTAAGAAGGCCTTTAGAGTTTCCCAGAGTGTTCCTGCAGAGACCTCTGTGGTTGTATTTGTCTCTAGGAAGAAGCTGATTTGTTTGGATATAAATTCTGTGCAGTTCTCGTCTGCTAATAGAAGAGGGTTAAGACGCCATCTACGAGGTGAGTGTGAGGGGCTTAATGATTTCAGCTCCAAGACTAGAGGGGCATGGTCGGAGATAACAATTGTGTCGTATTTGCACGATTTAATCGTAGGCAGGAAATTATTATCTATAAAAAAATAATCAATTCTTGAGTAGCTATGATGCACTGGTGAGTAGAACGAATATGATCTTGAGTTTGGGTTAAGAAACCTTCAGGGGTCTGATAAGTTGTGGTCAGTTAAAAACTGTGTAATTGTCTTTGCAGTGTTAGATGTCGTCCCCCCGTCACAGGAGTCCTATCTAAGAGTGGATTTAAAACACAAAGTCCCCAGCCATTATAATTTTATGAGTGTTCCATTGGGAATGGATGCAAATAGATTTTGCATGAATTCCTTATCATCAACATTGGGTGCATAAACATTTATTAAAATCATTTCACTGTTAAATAAGTTGCCCTTGACCATCACATATCTCCCTTCAGGGTCCGATACTACATCTGATGCTACAAATGGAACTGTTCTGTGTATGAGAATTCCCACCCCTCTAGTTTTCTTTATAAAGCTAGAATGGAACATTGGGACAGTCCAGTCTTTTTGTAGTCTGAACTGATCGTGGCTTAGTAAGTGGGTCTCCTGTAAAAATACTATTTTAGCGTTTAAGCCTGTTAGGTGAGAGCATACTTTCTTTCTCTTTAATTCGTGATTCAGGCCTTTAACATTCCAGCTCACAAAGTTAACTGTCCCATCATGGAGACATTGATTCTGAGTTTTTAATGTCATTTTATAGTCTTAAATGGTAGTGAGGCAGTTTTAATCTTAATTTCAAAATTACCCAAAGGATTAGAAGAATAGATTAGATATAGCCTGCTCTCTTTCTCTCCCCCCTTTATCCCCCCACCCCCCCATTTTGCCTCCCCACATGAGGCTTGATCCCACTTTGCGATGTCCCGGTCCTCTGACATACAAAGAGACAGAGCACGTCCAAAACAAAACAAACCCCACCCCGCAGCAGCGTTTGAGAATTAAAACAAAGAGATATCTATTGCAGCTGAATTCTACATACTATCTGCCGAAAATATAATCATTAACAGTCTTTAAGCTTAAAATAATCTTCAGCAATTTTAAGATATTAAGATAATAGCGCTGCTGCCTCGCAGTTGGGTGATCTGGGGACCTGGGTTCGATTCCCGGGTCCTCCCTGCGTGGAGTTTGCATGTTCTCCCCGTGTCTGCGTGGGTTTCCTCCGGGCACTCCGGTTTCCTCCCACATTCCAAAGACATGCTGGTTAGGTGGATTGGCGATTCTAAATTGGCCCTAGTGTGTGCTTGGTGTGTGGGTGTGTTTGTGTGTGTCCTGCGGTGGGTTGGCACCCTGCCCGGGATTGTTTCCTGCCTTGTGCCCTGTGTTGGCTGGGATTGGCTCCAGCAGACCCCCGTGACCCTGTGTTCGGATTCAGCGGGTTGGAAAATAGATGGATGGATGGATAAGATAATAAAAGAATGAACCCTGGGAATGATTTTAAAAAGTAGTCAAGGATAGACATAGTAAATCCTAATGTAATAGTATAAATGTAATAGTAATGTAATAGTAAAAGTAATGTAATAGTAGAAATAGCAATAAACCAAGAGTATGATGTTAAACAGTCTACTTTAAGGTAGTAAAAAAAAAAAAAAGACCAAACCCTACCCATACTCACGTCTATAACTGTAATTAAGACATAAACATATAATGTCCAAGTAAAGAAAAGGATGTATAATTATAATACCAGTCTCTTTAAAAGTGGATCCGACAGCAGATGATAGGTCCTTCCCATGCCTTGACAGAATACAGCTCCTTATTAACTTTCAAAAGAGTGTCGGAAACAGGTTCTTTAGTTCCTTTTCAGCTTCCTCCTTGCTTGAAAATACATAATATTGGTCTTGAACTTCCACTTTCAGTTTGGCGGGATACAAGAGGCTGTATTTGATATCAGCTTTCTGTAGCAACTTTTTAATGTTAAAGTAGGCTGCGTGTTTTGCAGCTGTTAATGGTGAGAAGTCGAGGAAAATACGAATAAGATTATTTTCAAATATAATCTCTTGCTTGTGTCTGAGAAGTGCCATCACGTCAAGCTTACATCATAATCGCTCGAAGTGGACAATAAAAGACCTAGGTTTAAAGGTGCTTGATCTGTATATGCGATAAGCTGCTGCTATCTCAATGTCGAGTTTAAAATCATTTCCAATTATTTTAGAGAGTAATTCTACTGCAAATTTCACTGGACTTGAGCTTTCTCGTTTCTCGGGTATACCCTCAATTCTTAATATTATTTCTTCTGCACCCATCTTCCAGGGCCGCAAGTCTGTCTCCGAGTTTTTTGCATTCGGAATTCGCAGCTGTAGCTTTTTCAACAGCGTTAGACACCAATTGTTCCACTGTTTCAACTCGAGCCGTGAATGCCTGCTTAACGTCATCCAGCTGATCTGTAACGTCATTAATCTGGTCGGCAAGTATTTTCAGTTTGGATCTATTTTTTTCGATGTGTTCCTCTAATTTCTCCAACATGCTTTTAAAGTTCACGTCAAAACGTTTAAATAGACGCGTTTTCCGGTCTTTGTTATCCTTCTTAAGCTCATTCTTGTTATCTTTCTTAAGCTCATTTATGGCCGTAGCCATGGCAGTGGCCAGTGTAGCGATCATCTCTTTCAGTTTGGACAGTTCGATTCGGATTTCGTTTCCGCGAGTGGAAATGCAGCTCCTGTTGAAACAGGTGCTGCGAGTTCGCAATAAGTAGATGAGAGCACATCCTGCAGGGCCTTTTCTAGTCTCGAATGATCCTCAGAAATCGCCGATCCATCACGACCTGTATCACTTGCACCTTCGCTCACATTTTCACTCTCGACTGGAGACGATACAATGGAGCGGGGTCTCAGGAAATCTGCGCATTCGTCTCCCTGTTCCAGGTCAGTCTCCGAGAGGCCATACCTTGCACTCGGGCCGGATGTCTGTCCAGACTTTGATGCAGCTTTAAGTTTCTTTTCCGGTTCTTTCTGACTTTTCTTCTTGTTACTCATGCTTGTATATTGTAGTGGAAGTTCCTTGGTCGGGTTAAATATAGAATACCTCTAAATAATATGAAATACGTGGGAAAATAAAGTCGCTGCTAGCGGAGCTCTGCTTCAGACGTCCATCTCCTATAACGGACGAGACCAACTGTACCAATTGACAGTATTTCTAACTAACATACCCTGCAATGGGCTGGAATTCAATCCAGAAATGCTTCCTGCCTTTCACCCTTGATGCCATAATAGGCTCCGTGCACTGAAAAAAGCAAGTTTAGAAAATTGATTTATGAATTAATTAATTGATTGACAGATTAAAGTAAGCTCCCTTTCCATCCATTTTGAATTATTACTCTGTCAAAACTCTTTAATTCTAGCATTCTGGTATTTGTCTAAGGGGCTGTACAGTTTGGACTAGGACAAGTGATCTTTCTCAACCATTTACTGTGTAAAGTCACCTGAGTCCTCATGTAATTTAATTTTAGATCAGTTTGAATAGTTTTATTGTAGCTATTATGTCTTTTGAGATGATGTCTACTTTATTTCTTTATACACTGCTTAGACCAATGAAAGGTCTCTTCAACTGGTAATTATCCTTAGGTCTTGTGTAGAGAACTAGTGAAGGGAAAAATAGCTGGCACAATAGTCTGAAATAAAATAATGGGCACACTAAGGCATTACAAGAAGAGAAAACCACTCTTAGCCCCCAGGTTAGTCCTTCCAAGTAGCTCACGTTGCACCATGTGTATGTATTTGGGAGGATAAAACAAGCTTTTATTACATTACTTAGTTATTTCTTTCAGTGTCAAGTGGTATTAATACATTATTTATAAGAAAGACTGTTGAAATGTATCCAGGAACATTTTACGGAAAAGAAAGAAACTCCTCTTTCGGTTAGATGAATCCCTTAAGTGTGTTAGAGCTTAATGAAGAATGGATCTCCAGATAGGTTTAAGACACAGCACAGACAAGGAAAATCAAGATATATAGGTTTATAGCTTTTAGTACCCACAGGAAGAGCAAGTAGCTTTCTTACTTACACAAAGATGAGCATGCACTGATATACACAAGCATCTTTCATTTAGAGTATAGTCAGCTCTTAGGAATTATACCTACTGTACATTGGGTTAAATCAGTCCATTTCAGTAGCAACGCAAAAATAAGGTCATAAAGTTGCAGGTCTACTGCGTAAGCAAAAATTTTGTGGCATAAAATGATACAAAGTATAGTCGCATTTTATATATTGGATAGTGGTGCAGTAGTTAGCACTGCTGAATCAGAGCTCCTCAGCCCTGGTTTCAAATCCCAGCCTCAGCACTGGTCATGTGGTAATTACATTTCTTCACATGTCTATGGGGATCGTCCATGGAATTCTTTCCGCATCTAAAAGAAATGCTACATTTTTCAAAGGGCACACTCTTTCTGAATATACAGTCCATTCAGAAAGTATTCAGATACCTTCACTTTAAGCATCCTTGATTGAATTGTAGATTTAATTTTAAATTGTACAAATTTACCCTTTCTCCCCATCAATCTAAACTCGATAGCCCAGGATAACAATGTAAAAACATGTTTTTGGAAAGGTTTGCAAATATATTCAAAATCAAAAACTGAAATCTCTTATTTATATTAGTATTCAACCTCTTAATCTAGTACTTTGTACAAGCTCCTTTGGCAGTAATTACAGCTTAGGTAAATCTGTACAAGCTTGGCACACCTGGACATGGGCAGTTTATCCCATTCTTTCTTGCAGATCCTCTCAAGCTCTGATAGAATGTGGTGTCTGTAAACTTCCATCGTCAGGTCACTCCACATTGGTTCAATGGGATTTACGTCTGAACTTTGGCTGGGCCACTCAAGGACAGTTAGAGACTCATTCCCGATGCCTCTCCAGTGTTGTCTAAGCAGTATGCTTCAGGTCGTTGTCGTGCAGAAAGGGGAACCATTGCAACAGTCTTAGGATGCATGCATTTTGGAGCAGTTTTTTTTCAAGGATCTCTCTGTATTTGGCTGCATTGATTGATCCTTCACTTCTGAACAGTCTCTTTGTCCCTGTCCACATCACCATACTTCACTGTAGGAATGGTATTAGGCAGGTGATTAGCAGTGCCTGGACTTCACCAGATGTAATGCTTGGACTTCTACCCAAAGAGTTCGTTTTATCTCTAAACAGATCAGAGAAATGTTCCCTCCAAGCCATCAATGTCTTTTAAACTATCATATGCCTTTTACTTAAGAGTGGCTTCTTTCTACCCATTCTACCATAAATGCCTGATTTGATGAAGTGCTGCTGAGATGATTGTCCTTCCAACAGCTTCTTCAATCTCTGCAGAACACTATTGAAGCTCTGTTAGAGTTACCTCCCTGACCAACACACTTCTTGCCTGGTTACTCAGTTTGGCTGTTTGGCTAACTGTAGTAAGAATCCAGGTGGCTCCAAACATCTTCCATTTCACAATTATTAAGGCCAAGTACTCCTGGGAATATTCAAAGCATTGAGAATGGTTTTATACCTTTGTCCAGATCTATGCCTTACCACAATTTTATCATGGAAGTGTACACAAAGATATTTCGACTTCATGACATGTTTTTTGTCCTGACATGAATTGTGAATTGTGGACCTTATATACACAAGTGTGTGCCTTTCTAAATGATGTCCAATTATTTCAGTTTGCCACAGGTGAACTCTAGTCAAGTTCTTGACACATCTCAATGATAAATAAAGTAAACAGGATGGATCTGAGCACAATTTGGAGTGCCACAGCAAAGGATCTGAATACGTACATAAATTGGATATTTTAGTTTTTGATTATTAAAACATTTGCAAACCATTCTGAAAACATTTTCACCTTTTTCATTATAGGATATTGAGTGTAGATTGAGGGGAAAATGGCAAATTTATCCATTGTGGTGGATGGTTGGGGCCCTTACACAGCTGGGACACCCCTCTGATGGAAGGACCGGGGGCATCCCTTCTGGGTGGCTATGACACCGCGTATTCCCACAGGGCATGCTAGCAGTTGGAGTTTGGAGCAGCCCTTTTGGGTTCTGTGAGGGCTGCCAGGGTGAGCTGCAGAGCCTTTTCTTGAACTTTCATCACACTTGGGAGTGATTCCAGGTAACGCTAATGAACCACCACGAGCACTCCCAGTAGCAACATAAAAGGGGCCGCCTTGCTCCATTCGGGGAGCCAGAGTCGGGAGGAGGTGGACGAAGCTTACTGGGAGAGAAGTGGAGGTGGAAGAAAAGAGGAAAAGAAAAGAAAACAACTGTGCTCTCGATTTGGTGCTTGGTTGTGTTGTGCTGTGGGGAGAAGAAGAAAGCACTGCCCAACATGAATAAAACATGTGTTCTGGACCTGAACTTGTGTCTGCCTGTCTGTGTCGAGTAGGGTGGCTGGTATGTCCCCTGGTGGTGAACACCATTTAAAATGAAATGCACAAAACAATAGAGTATGTGGAACGAGAAGGGGTCTGAATACTTTCTTAATCCTGTAGGCTCTTTTACCACATGGCTTAAAGCTATGACCAAAATCACAAACAAACCCACCTTAAAACAGACAGGACAGAATAAAATACTTGAATGATAAAGACAAATAGTATCTTAGCTTGACTTTTAATAATGGTTTATCGTCTTGAAATCATAGATGTTAAGGCACTGGAAGCCATCAGAGCCTTTCTGATTCAAGAGGAACACAAACATGTTTCTTGTCTTTCCTGTGATCAGGTTGTGTTCAGATGGCTTATTTTGTAGAAAAAGTGCAAAGGCTGGATGTCTTGATGTAGTCTGACAAGATGGAGCTCAGATGTCAAGTTATTGTGAAAGACAATTAGCAAGGAAGCAAGCAGCAAGCCAAATGTAATGGCTGCTGTTTTGTATCTTCTTATTTAAATGTTATTTGCAAAAAATTGCCTAATTAATAATGTTCTGGCAAGTTCTTAATTACAGTATATGCTAAGAATATGGTGTTTGATTTTCCAGTTTGTCTGTGGATGTTCACATTGAAAAATAGCCTTGTCTCACACCTTCAGAGTATCTAAAAATTGTAGATTATATTAAAATACTTTTATATTTGTGGATAAATGAAAACTCAACCAAAATATGAAATATGTAAATTTAGCTAAAATCACATATGTCTGAGTATCATTAAAGCATAAATCTCAGTGGCATTGTCACACACGTGCAAGTAGTAGACAGCTAAAGGGCCTGAAGAATAGTAATTCCACGCCAGACCAGGAGGCGGCGAGGTGCACTACTGTCTTTCTCAATCCCTTGCAGACCATTCTTGGGAAATCCAGCATGGTTCCGGCGTCTCCGATGACGTCACCTCCGGTTCTGGCACCTCCTTTGATGTCACTGCCAGTTCTGAAGACATCACTTCTGGAGCCGGCGCTATTGCTGATGTCAATTCCGGTCCCGGCCCTGATAACATCACTTCCTACACTGGCCTCCACAACATCAGTTCTGTTTTGGACTCAGTCTTGTGAACATCTCACAATTATTTCAAATCCTTTTTGCAGCCAAGACACATTATACGGGTGGCAGCCTCCAAACCTTTACGATATCTTCATGTCATTCTTGTGACAGCATACATTATATTTGCCACACATTACTTATTCATGTTATGTTTATTAGTGATTATAAAAATCTGTGAAGGTATGCATGTGTATGTGTGCCCTGTGATAGACTGGCACCCCATCCAGAGTTAGTTTATAGCACCCTTTGCTGCAAGGATTGGCACCAACAACCCTGAACTGGTGTCAGCAATGACTCAGGAATTGGATCAAGGATTCGGGAATTGGCCCAGCAATCCTCTTTTAAAATAAAAACAGGCAAGAGAAAACAGGACATAATCACCTCTAATTTTCCTTTGCTTTCTCTTTTTCCCTTAGATTTGTGGTTTTTAGTGTTGGACAGTCCTTCAGACTGATTGCCGTCTTCATTTCTGGGGCCTCATTTATATTAGCCAGATGGAGATTCTGGAGCACAGGGCATGGTCAGGAATCATCTGACCGTAGAAGGTCCCCTACAGTAGGCACATGTGTGTGACACTGGGTAAGTGGGTTGGAAAGTTGAAGGATATACTACATAGACAAAAATGCAACGCATGTTTTAATGATGTTGCATCTCCACAATGAGGAGGATTGTGTAGTGCCAAATGATGCAGACTATCATCCTAAGCTACCAGAAAGGGCAGAGGTCAAATATGCCTGCCCAGACTAATTCAAAGTGATGTAAGGCAGATAAGTGAAAAAACAGTTTAAATATTAATGTTTTGTTTTTAAATTATTTAATAAAAATATGCACGTCTATAAAACATTTCAATATACAGTACACATCCTTGCCTTTCATGTACCTGCTTTTTCTGTTCCAGGTTAATAGAGATCTGGAGTCCACTGTGGTAGCACAAAAAATAAGGCCTGGATCAGACAGAAGGAAATGTACATTACCATGAAACAGCCACAGAAAATTAATTTTGTACCGAGGTGTCTAAAGGAGTGAGGTAGGAACAATAAAATCTACTGTGCCACTCAGCTATTGTACTCTGATGTTTAAAAATGTGATCAGTTTATACCCAGTACACCATCGGTACAACTTCCTCATGCCCTCAGATTGTAGCTGATCTTGAGAAGTAAACGATATGCCTTGATTGTGTTTCCAGGTTACAGCCAGCACAGATATATTTATGGAAAATGTATAAAAATGAAGCAAATAACGGAAATGACTTTTGTTGAAACTGTGACATGTGTGTCACTGTCTTGTACCTGAGAGAAGATGCTGAGTCTAAAGGCTTCAAGAAAACCAACTTTATTCCCATCAAAACAGGAACAGTCACGGTAATTCTTCAAATGGGAGTTGCCACTTCAATACACACAGATACAGAAAATGAGCTGGGATGGGGCCAGGTCAGTGGTCGGGTTATAATGTTCTCCACATCACCCATTGGGCAACAGACATGTTATGTGGGGAGGCTGTGAACTTGCAGTTGCCTCGGCGAAGGACAAGCAACCCTCAACAGACTCGTCAATTGTGTCTAAGCCGGCAGCATCATTGGTGCAAAGAGTTCAAAAATCCCACAAAACGTACAATAAGTGCTCGTTGGTTTATACTTCACGCCCAGAATGCATATGCGCATGCATCGTGGCTGCCACGCGTTCCCTGCGTTCATTTGACGCGTCCCCTGAGCAGGTCCTTGGAAATTAACGTGGCGTGTGCACGAGTTGCAGTACCAGCAAAAAGTTTTGGGGGGTGCAGTGTGATAAAAGTTGGAATGTGACGTGAGAGTCTCTGTTTATTATCTACATGTGTTTGAGGATCCTACAGGATCGATATGCGTGCATCGATATTTGATGAATGGTTTGATGTGGTGAAGCAAAATATCGGCATAAAAAGCATATATAAGTGTTGCATATTCCCCATCGTAATGACATGATACATTTTAAAAGTCACACATACCATCTTCTTTGCCATCATAATGTACGGTGGCGTATTTGAGCCACAGAGAAAAAATTTAAGAACACAGTGAAAAGGTGTATTTGGTGATTAAAGTGGAAATTTTGGCTTTAATCTCGAAATGTCCACATTAACCTTTGTGGCAGACAGCCGGGTCCCATGCCTGGCAGGGATGCCCCTGCTGCATCTGTTCCGGGGGAGCAACCATGGGCAGCTCAATATCTCCCCCGGGACGCTTGGTGGCAGCCTCCCTGGCTGATGGTGATCCCCCAACCTGTCGCATAGCTCCATGGGAGATGGAGTCCTCCACAGCCCTGTTTGGGGGCTCGGATGGCCGCTAGGGGGAGCTGCATGGAGTCAGCAGCCCGGCTGGACGAACCTTCAGCCCCACCCAGAAGTGCAATTAGGTCCAGGTGGTCAAGGACCTGGAACGCTTCCGGGTGGGCTATAAAAGGGCCAGCCACTACCACTCAGAAGCCAGAGTCGTGAGAAGGAGGACTAAGCTTCAGGAGGAGTGGTGGTAGAGGAGAAAGGATTGTTGCTGTGTTGGAATAGTGCTTTGTGGACTGTGTATTGCCTGTGGGTCACGGGGAAGACGTGCGCCCATGGGTGAAGAAAGGTCTTTGTTGGTTCATACGTTCCTCTGTGTCCATCTGTGTCGGGTCAGGCGCCTATATAGTGCCTCTGTTACACCTTGTAGTTTACTTTATCATTAAAGTAGACCGTTGTAAATGTCATCTAAAAAAAACCGACCCAGTTGTTAATCGCTACATGCTTCTGGGGCTTCCTCCTGACCTGACAGCAGCTGGAAGCAGCAATAGATCACCACACAGAACACATTACATTTATGATATTCCAGCTCTCTGCACATTTATAATCCTTAGATTTATACTTGATATCACTTTCGCAATGAAATGCATTAAAACATGTATGTTACATTTTACAGATACATCGTTAACTTCGTTTAAATAATGAATGCTGTTAATAATTACATACATGGGGGTGACACGATGGCGGAGTGGTAGAACTGCTATCTCACAGGGAGTCAGGTTGCTGGTGTTCCCTGCCTGGAGTTTGCATGTTTTCCTGCTGGGTTTCCACAGTGTGCTCCGGTTTCCTTCCAATCCAGATTTCAGGATTTGGTGATGCTAAAATGACGCCAGCGTATGTAAATGCTTGTATTCACCTTGCAATGAGCTGATGCTCCGTCCAGGGATTGTTTCTGCCTCGTGCCCAATGCTAGCTGGAATGGGCACATCCCTGGATTGATGGATGTAGTCATTAAACATCCTTTTCAGAGATATTGTGGCAAGGTGTTCTCCGAATTTAATGGATGTTTCAGGCAATTCACAACACAGCGAAGCTGAACCTGTTCTCACCGTGATGATATCTCGCACTGCCATCTAGTAGAATATTCCAGATTTACATAAAGTATGTGCACAAGTATAAACAGTAAAACACTTGCATAGCAGTAGTGTCCACTGAAGCATGTGTCGCGACGCGTGAAGTATAGACCTGGCCTTAGTCGTGTTGCTGTGACCAGCTACCCAGTTTTACTTTCACTTCCTGATTATATGCAATAACCTCAAAGCTTAACCTTCTATTTATAAAATCGCAGAAACTGTACAATAATTTTGCCACAATCAAATGCACACAAATTACTAAAGAAAGGAAAATAATGGAGTTCAGTGAATGATGAGCACAGGAGGACAAAAGACTGTGATTCACAAGGCAGAATCCCAAAAGGTGCTGACCTCCCATACCTTCCATTTACTCATCCATCCTCTAGTTGTGAACTTGATTTATTCATTATAGGGTCACTGGAGGTTGAAGAGTGAAACCTTAGTTAACTGGATGTACAGTGGTTGTCAAACATGTGAGTAGCTAACGGGGTCTTGTTTAGAGAGACACAGGAGGAAATTGCACGGCCTCTAAGCTGTCTTCTGCATCCATCCTTAGATCCTTGAACCCTGACGTCACTTCTGCTTCACCTCTGAAGTCCTGCTCTGTCCAGTCTCATTCTGGAGCCGGCTATCCATGAGTGCAAACTTCTCTTGAAAAGTGCTGACCCTTGGCTATACTAAAGGTAGGTTTGTGGCCCTTATGCTCAATTCATTTGAATTTTGAATTGCCTTTTGGGTGTTTTACCCAACAGGAACCCCATCCAATACCAGGGCTCTCTTGTTTTCCATTTATGCGCTTTTCTTTAGAGATTGTAATTTCTTTTTAAAAACTATATCTGTATCATAAAAGTTAACATTTTAGCTATTTTAAAAGTTAATTTCCATTGATAACAACATGTAGACATAATGTAATAATGTTGTACGTCTTTAACATTTTGAAATGATTCCTTATTATGCAACCGCATCCTAATCTGGCCTCAAGATAAAGTAAATTACCAGATACTGTAGAACACTTCAAAAATGTATTTTAAAGAACAAAAAAGTTACATTAATTATAATATTTCCCATTTAATTTTTTGATTATATTCATGAAAATTGCTTTTGTGGTTATTCTTAAAGTTTTGAACAAACATTTGAAAATAAGTTCCTTAGTTTATTATAATGTGGCAAAACAGAGTAATTATAAATTAGTTTTTCTGTGAAGGGCATGAAAGTCAAATGTGAAAAGGAATAATAAAATTAGGGAAGTTTTAATTACTGTTTAACTACTAGGAATCAGCTTGTTTCCTTGCATACTTTGGCAAAATTCATTCTTACACGCATACAGTTTTTAATGGCTTTACATTTTTAGCCAGCTGTGAACATGACTTGACTTGACCATGTTCGGAATGACATCTGTACTGTGTATGCGTGTACATGGTGGGATGTGACTCTGTAGATACGATAACCCAAAAACAAATAAAGTCCAAAAGAAACTTTCCACCATTACTAGCTTTAGAAAATTATAGACGCCAATTGATATTAACTACAGTACGTATGCAGTTGGTATGCATATAGGAAAGGTATTGAGACAAAGACAAAATTTCAGTGTCATTATGTCAAGTTATAAATCTGTGGACACATTAACTCAAAAATAAACTCCTCAGTCAAAATGAAACTACAAGTACACACAGTTATTAGTATCATTTGTTTTTGAGCAAAATTGCTTTAGTAGATTTTGCTCTACAGAGACACTCATTTTGTGTTTTTGTGTACATTTGTCCTATGTTTGGAAAAGGTGAATATAGATTTTACAAGATATGATTCTGCCATTTTATTCCACATAAAAAATGCAATCTTGCAATAATTTACTACAGAAATGATATATTGTGTGGACAAAAGTATGTGGACAACCCTCCAGAATACTGGGTTTCATTTTTTTAGCTAATTTACAATAGAATGGGTTGTACTGAACAGCTCATTGACTTTAAACGTGGCACTGTCATAGGATGACAACTTTGCTACAAGTCTGTATGTGAAATTTCTCCTTTGCTTGATCTTCTCCAGTCAACTGTAATTGCCATTCTTGTGAAATGAAAGTGTCTTACAGTAAAAACAGCTCAGCCAAGAAGTGGTAGACCCTCACAGACTCATACAGCAGGATTTACAAATGCTAAAACATATAGAAATCACCTTTTCTGTGATGCATCAGTGACAACAAAGTTCCAACATCAGCACAAGAACTGTGCGTAGGGAGTTTCATGAAATGGGTTTCCATGTCCGAGTGTATAGCTGCACACGAGCCCAAGATCACTATGTGCAATGCCAAATGTCGTCTAGAGTGGTGTAAAGCAAGACCCCATTGAACTCTGGAGCAGTAGAAATGTGTTCTCTGAAGTGATATGGATCACACTTTACTGATGCTGTCTGTTGGATAAATCTGAGTTTGGTGGGTGCCAGGAGAGCGCCACCTTCTGGACAGCTTAATGACTACTATAAAATGTTTGGGCTAGGTGTCTTCATTCCATTGAAGGGTACTGTTAATGCTACAGCATACAAAGACATTTTAGACAATTGTGCACATCCCTGCTTTGAAGGAATATTTTGAAAAAAGCCCCTTTCTTTTCCAGCACAACATGACTGTGCCCTTGTGTGCAACCCAGGTCCATAAAAATGGAAGAAGTGCAGGAGGATCTTGAGTGTCCTGCAAAGAGCTCTGACCTCAATCAGGCTGAACACCTTTAGGATGCTCTTTTGGCTGTAATGGTCACAAATTCCAATGAACACGCTCCAAAATCTTGTGGAAAGTTTCCCAGATGGGTGGAGACTATTAAAGCATCACAGTGGGGGTCTTCTACATAATAATTCCCATGGTTTAGGAATAGGATGTCCATCCAGCACATATAGTCAGTTGTACATTAATGGCCAAATGACGTAGCTGTACATAGTTAAAGTCATGTGTTGGAAATTTATTGTTATTATCTATACATATTAATAAAAGGCAAAGCCCTCACTGACTCACTGACTGACTCACTGACTGACTGACTGACTCATCACTAATTCTCGAACTTCCCATGTAGGTGAAAGGCTGAAATTTGGCAGGCTCATTCCTTACAGCTTACTTACAAAAGTTAGGCAGGTTTCATTTCGAAATTCTACGCGTAATGGTCATAACTGGAACATGTTTTTTGTCCATATACTCTAATGGAGGAGGCGGAGTCACGTATCACGTCATCACGCCTCCTACGTAATCACGTGAACTAAAAACAAGGAAGATATTTACAGCACGAGTCAAACGCGGGAACGAAGGTAAATGACGTTAATTTTTGAGTGTCTTTTAATACTGTGTAAGCATACATATTAACACATGTGCAATTAAACGTGTGCATTTACGGGGTGATTTCTCAGGCTTAAAAGCTCGCCTTTTATCAAACGCGGGAACAAAGGTAAATGACGTTGTTCAGTCTTTTAATACTGTGTAAACATACATATTAACACATGTGCAATTAAACGTGTGCCTTTACGGGGTGATTTCTCAGGCTTAAAAGCTCGCCTTTTACTAAAAAGATAAATGCAAAACTATTTTCAATCATTTTATGATCTGCTTCTCACAACTGAAGGCACCGTGGCTGATGTTACGTCACTTGCTCGCCAACCATAAGCGTTTCCTGGTAGGTAACCAGCCACTCACTTCACTCCCTTATGGGAATCGAACCTCTGAGGTTTTCTTTTGTTCTTAATTAAAATTTAAAAGCAATACTTCACCGCTGCTAAGCCCCTCTAGCGCTGACGTCCAAGGTTCGATTACCGTAAGCAAGTGCAGTGAGTGTGTACGCCTGATGAGCCAAGAATAAGGGGGAAAGACGTGTCGCGTACTCTTTGCATTATTTGACAGTAAACTATTTTCAACCATTCTATGATCTGCTTCTCACAACTGAAGGCACCGTGTCTGATGTTACCTCACTTGCTGGCCAACCATAAGCTTTACCTGGTAGTTAACCAGCCACTCACTTCACTCCCTTACGGGAATCGAACCTCGGATGTCAGCGCTACAGGCAAAGCCCCTAAAATTGCGCCACGGCGTGTG